>NC_089590.1:101344218-101630268 GCF_019320115.1 Miscanthus floridulus | reverse complement strand
TAGTAATCTTGTATTGTCATTAATCACCGAAACCCAATTAGGGGCCTAGATGCTTTCAATCTCCCCCTTTTTGGTGATTGATGACAATACCACCTCGAGTATGTGAAAGAGTGAGGTTTTTGACATGCTTGGTTCATATAAGCTTTTGTTAATAAGAACAAAGTAGTTAGGCAAGCTTATATGACCCAAGCCAACACGATGTACTCAAAAGATATGAAATAAGCATGAGTACAAGTAATAAAGCTCATTTGCATCGGAGTAAAGACGCGGAAGCAAAGGCAAATGGGCATAACACAAGTGATATGACATATAAAGGAATTCAAAGTAGAGAGCACACATGTCATATATCACAATCACGTAGATATCACTATCACATAGATATAATAGTATGCATGAAGGTAAACACACGAATGCATAATAGTAATAGTGTATCACTGTCGATGTTTCACCACCAATAGCCTGCCACAGGGGTACCCGGGGTAGTATGTTCGGGCTTTGGCGTATGCTGAACTCGATGGTTAACGCAAGAGACAGTCGATTTATCCTGGTTCAGGCCCTCGATCGTAGATCGAGTAATAACCTTATGTCCAGTCGGCGTTAGCCTTTGCGTTGGATTGATCGTGATGTGTTGTGTTGTACAATTGTTGTCCCCTCTCTCTCAGGAGCCCTGCCCTCCTTTATATAGTCAGGAAGCCAGAGTCCTAGTCGGTTTGCAATGAGATTTCCTAGTAGGATTACTTAATAGTTCTACTACTAAAATTACATGGGAAGAATCCTAGTTGGATTAGATCTTTTCTCTCCCTTGCGGGGTATCCTATGGGTCCCGCATCGATAAGCCCCCGAGCACTTCATGGTTGAGCTCTGAAAGTCTCACTTTGCTCCTTCAAGTCTTGTTGAGTAGGAACAAAATGTCATCCAAGTGCTTTCTAGAGTGAAACCTTGTAGCGCTTCTTGGGATCTTCGAGTGGTGAGTGCTTTTTGAAGAAAAAGTACATCCATCTGGTTGTAGCCCCCGAGCCTCTTGCTATTTGCAACAAGGAGCTGGAGGATCTTGTCTTGAAGTTGCTCTTATTGTTCGTTGAAGTTTTATCAAAAAGAACTCGAATATGGCTTGTTCCGGGTTCTTTTTGTCGTAATGTCTTGAAGTGGTCTGCGTTGAGGGAGTCTTTTGGTGACGTGCACTTTTTCGAAGAAAAAGTGCACTCACTGAGTGTAGCCCCCGAGCCTCTTGCTATTTGGAACAAAAAGTTGGAGGGTCTTGATCCTTTATGTTGTTTGAAAATTTGTGTTCTTAAGTAGTCCCCGAGATTTGGATTATGTCATCATCTGAGTAGTTTTGCGGCATCTTTCCGTAGCGGCCCTTTAGTCTTGGATTAAACCATCATTCGAGTAGTTTCGCGGCATGCAGCCTCCGAGCTTATGTCCGGGTTCTTTTTGGGTGGGTGCAATTTTTTGTAAAAATTGCACTTACTGAGTGTAGCCCCCGAGCCTCTTGCTTTTACTTGTAAAAGTTGGAGGGTCCAGGTTCTTGTCTTCAAAAAATTCTGGGGCTATGTGTCCTGTAGCCCCATGCTTTGTCCGAGTTCTTCCCTTTAGAAAAGAAGTCGGATGAAGAGTCTTGATGTGTCGTCATCGTTGTAGTCTTGAGTTTCTTGTATCTTGGTCCTTTGTCTTTTGGTTCCAAGCCTTCGGGAGTAGTTGAAATGAAGGTCGAGCTCCCTAGCTTAGTGTTGATTAGGCTATGATGCTGGCCGAGCCCCCGAGCGTATATCCATGTTGTTTCGTTCAGGAAGAACTCGGATGTGAGGTCTTGGCGCATTCTTTGATAGTCTGCTGTTGTCAGATGTAGTTGTATGGTGATGGTTGAGTGTAAATGCTTTTTGTTCACGGGTTGTACTGTGCTGGTATATTCTTCTGAATATGCCTGTCTTCGAGTACTGCTTCCTCTCGCCTGAGTCATCCATTATTGAGTCCTGTCTTTTCACTGTGTCCTTTGTTAGGCTTATTTCGTTGGTACTCCTAGTCCATGTGCGCCGCTCCTTTGGTCTACAAATACTGTCCTGGAGTGCTTGTTTTCATCCATTGGACATTCTGTTGAAACCTTCGTGGTTATGAACATGGTAGTTTGTGAAGTAGAGCAGCCCCCGGGCATATTTTATAGTTCTTGTGTGTCTTGTCATAGGTGGAGGAAGTCTTGTGATAGGGATTAGAGGTAGGCTAATCCCACGACAGCATTGTGCCAGGATGTACGTGGTGGTAGTTGGAGGAAGTCTTGTGATGTGGGCTTCGTTCCTTCATTCGGCAGTTCTAGGTTGATCCTCATCGCCTGTCTTGGGACTGTCCGGTGTAGATCAACACCATATCCAGCATCACATCGGTCTTGGGTAGATAGATGCCCGTCGGCCTTCTCTGCTCCATGTTGCCCTGTCGTGCTGCCGATTTCTGCCTTGGATGCACTGCGTTCGTCCTTTGAAGAAAACAGTGTAGCTGATGGCGGTTTGTCCTTCCGAGTAGCAATTTGGGACACGTAGTCATTCCAGAGCCTAGCCGTGTCCGTGTTCCTTTTTGCTACTTTGCTTTTCGTGGCGCCAAGTTCATTGGGTCTTGTAAGATTTGTAATCTTTCATTTTTGAAGTTGCTTGTAATGTAACGAATCTTGTCTTCTGAGTTGTCTTTTACTTTTCTGCCGTGATCCCTATCATTCATGAGATTACCGAGTTCTTTCTTAAATAACCGGGTTACTTTGTTCCTTGTGAGGTAGCCCTTCCTTTCTTCTTGGCTTGACAAGTTGTTGTAGTTATCTGATAAACCTGCCGTGGTGCTGTGCGGATAAGTCTGAAATCTGCCCGTTGGTTTGTACCATTGTGTGGATTCGTGCCCTCCGTCATTTTAGCAGCGTCGGTAAATGGACCGTTGCGTTCACACTATGTTTTAACGGGCCTTGTGGGCCGTTTTTGTTACTAAAAAATCTATTTAAGGACCTTTTGTCTTCCTTTCCCTTGCTGTCTAGCTTTTGCCTTTAAACCCTAGCTTTTAGAAATCCGTCGCCGTCATCGTCGCTGTCATTTAAGCACCATCATCCTAGCTTCCTCTTCCCTAGTGCCTTCTTTGCTTCCGCCAGTTCATGGGAAAGAAGAAATCCGCAAGCAAGTCTCAGGCGACCTTCATGGATGAGGAGTCATCTCTTTCTTTGATCGAAAACCAGGAGTTCGTGGCCATGAGGGCTGCTCAGAAGGTTTGGCTGGCTCCAACAACAAGCGAAGACCAGCTACGCGAGCTCGTTAGCGACGGCTTGATCCAAAGCAAAGTTATCGCTGAATGGAGAGTTCCGGGCGAGCATCGGGTTCCGGCTCTAGGTCCTGGTGAGATTGTCCTCTTTGTTTTCTTTGTCCACGCCGGACTTTGTCTTCCTGCTTCTGCCTTCCTTCATCAGTTTCTTGGTTATTTTGGGGTTAGTCTGAACCATCTAACCCCCAATGTCGTTCTCCATCTTTCTGTTTTTGTTCACCTTTGTGAAGCCTTCCTTGGGATCCCTCCTTCTCTATCTCTTTTTCGCTTTTTCTTTTGTCTGAAACCTCAACCTCGCCATGAAGAAACCAGTGTTCTTGGCGGTTGCAGGATTCAGTTTCGCTAGGGTCTCAAGATTAAGTTTTTTGACTATGACCTGGTCGACTCCGTAAAAGATTGGCGTGCTGAGTGGTTTTACGCTGCCAATTTGATCCCTTCCCTCGTCGTCCACTCTGGATCTGGTCCTATGGTGAATGATCGATGGGACAAGAAGCTTGAGTCACCTGCTAAGATTCAAGTGATCTAGCCGCTCCTTGATAGGATTAGCATACTAAAACAGCAGGGTTTGACCGGCTTCGGTATTGTTTCGAGCTTTCTTCGTCGTCGGGTTCAGCCTTTGAAAGAGCAGGAGCATCTTGGCTTTGAGTATTCTGGGGCTGAGGATCCTTCACGCATGGTCCCAGCTCTTGAGCTGACCAGTGAGGAGGTACTCGAGCGTCTCCAGAAGATGCTGAAAGGAGTGAGCGTCATTCCTCCTGCTGTCTCCAAGTTCTCAGCCAACAACCCGCCCCCAGCTGTGAGTTGTCTATCTTTTTGTTTGAGTACCTTATGTACTCTTGCTGCTTCCATTCTTGCTTAGCTTTTCTTTGTCTCGGTGTTTTATCCTTTTTCGTAGGGGCTTGGGTGGAATTTTGTTGATCCGATCCCCCTTGATGTTCTCCCTGTCGTGGCGGAGACTGGGGATCGTCTAGCTGGAACTTCTGCAATTAGTAAGTCTCAAACCTCTACAGCCCTTCCTGGGGTTTCTTCTGGATTTGTTGATGTATATGAAGAATATGTTCCTCGTCTAGTCCCTCGCGGTCCTCGCAGTGTCCCGAAGAGGGGGCGAGCGGATGGGTCTTCATCTAGCCTGCCTGTCTCCAAGAAGCCTCGCAAACCAAGTACTCCCTCAGGTACTCCAGTTGTTGCTAGCATGCTCTTAGGTGAGCACATTTAATACTCTTTGTTCCTTTATTTTCCTATTTCTCTCTTGACCCGAGTACTTTTTATCCTCTTTTCAGCAGGTCCTCTGGTTTCCTTGGCTGAGGAAGAAGAGGATGATGAAGTACCCCTCATCATGCGGCGGTGAGTTGTTTTTCATATTTTCCTGTTGCGTTGAATTTCTCTTCTTTGTCTTGACCTTTAGACTTGAACTTTTTGAAGTAATCGGAGGTCGGGTGTGAGTTCTTCCGAGGCTCCCACGCCGACTTCTTCTGAAGCTCTGGTGTCGAGTTCTTTGGTAGCCTCTGTCCCGAGCTCTACCACTCCTCCAGTGCGGAGTTCTTCCATGGCTCTAGCCCCGGCTTCTTCCGTGGCTCCGTTGTCGGCTATCCCGCTCCCGTCGCCAGGTGGCGGGGATGTTTTCGCCATCATGGTTCCCCCTGCGAGGCCTTCTTTTGGCTTCATGAAGAAGAAAGTAGTCGGGTGAGTAAATTCTGGCTTTTATCTTTTTGGCTTCTTTCTTCCTTCTTCTGGTTCTTATCGGTGCTTCCTTTTATCACTTTTCAGTGTTTCATCTTCTCTCGTTTCTTCATCGACTTCTTCTCTGCCTCCCGCCGTGCCAACGAGTTCCGAGCCTCAGGACTCACAACATTCTGTTGATGAAGTTGCTGCGGGGGCTTCAGAGCTTCCTCGCGAAGTTGCGGATTTGGCCGCTCCGGAGGTGACTGTGGCTGTCGTGCCAGGTCCTTCTAAGGGTTTGGCTCCAGCTTCCCTGGAGGTTGCTTTGGTCGCTCCTTCTTTGCCCCAGCCGGCTTCTCCTTCCCCTTCTCTTGCTTCCGGTGGTCCCTCTTTTTCTGGTGATGTGGTGCAACAGTTCGATGCCACCCATCGGTTATCGGAGCTGACCACAGCCTAGGGGAGCTTGTCGACCCTCGTGACTTCTTTTGGTGAAAAGCTCCAGGTAGGTTTTACTGCCACTCCTTTTTTGCGTGCTTGTTTTTCTTCTGTTCTTATGCCTTGTTTCTCTTTGCCCCTTTTTTCTCAGTCTTTCTCTCATGATCATTCTGGCTTCTTTTTCTCATCTGAGAATGAGAGAAAGTTGTCTTCTGAGGTGGATGCTCTGAAAGCCGATCTCAGCCTTCTCCGGGCTGAGTTGGAGACAGAGCGTCAATTGTACCAAAAGGAGGAGAAGACCCTTCGTGCCCGGGTCGTGGAGATGGAGAAGCAGAGGGACGCCACGGTGGAGTCTACGAAGAACGAATGCAAAGGTGCTGTGGGTTCTGCCTGTTTCTTTTTGTATTTTTGACTTCTTTTTTCACTGACTTGTTCTTGGGTGTCTTGTCTAGCTCTCCGAGTTGACAAGCAGAAGCTCTCGGAGAGTATCGATGAAATGAAGGCTCTTGTCCGCTCCAGTCATAATAAAGCTGAGGAGGTAATTACTCATGCTGAGGAAGAACTCGCCCTTGCTAAGCTGATTAGGCGCGGAGCTGACAGAGATCTAGTGCAGGCCCAAAAAACTATTGAAAGCTTGTCTAGGAAGCTGGCGACGGCTACTGAAAATTGGAACGTTGTTGATGCAAAAGTGGATCTGCAAACACAAAGGGCTAATACCCGAATCGATATCCAAAGCGTGCCAGTCGATTTGACCTGTTAATCGACAAGGATGAAGATACGAGCACTTTGGTCCTGATAACAGCGATACACCCGGAAGTCACGGCCAAGAGGTACTCACGCGGAACTCGAGAATCGCCGAAAGTTGCACTGCGATGCAACTCGCCGAATCAATGAGAACTCGTAAAAAGAAAAATGTGCAAATTGACGAAGTCGCCGAAAAGTAAGTAGATGCAAATAGGAGTAAAAATTGGTTTTGATATTGATTGATATCTTTATTACACTGCCCTTCAATCAACATTTATACTCTGATCTAAAGAGACATAACCAAATACAACTAGGACACCAAGTCCATATCTAAGGAAACACGTGACTCTTACATGAATCATATTCTAACAAATATAGAAAAGAAAATCAACTCCTAACTATTTCCCTATCCGCCTCAATTACGATGGAATTCTCATCGACCTCCTTTCCATCGGCATACTTCCTGTTTCATCGACAGTAGTCTTCAAGCCTTCCTTCATTGGCATCGGCAATAACACCTTCAACTCTTATTGGCAACACCTGAGTCTAAATCAAGCTTTCCATCGACCACCACCAGTCATCGGCAACCATCTTTACAAGCTGACTTTCATCGGCTGTATACAGTAACTTTCCCCCTGCCGATTAGTCCACTCTGATCATTTTGACATGTGCCAAAAAACGGTGTCAACACATGCCCCCCAATTTTGGAGTATAAATCATTAATGCTCCTAAATTTACTCCAGATAACGTTTGCCTTTGCCCATTTACTGCAACTCATCCTTCAAGCCAAAACTTGATCTATTATCAAATTTAATCAAATCTAATCCTGATTCACGCACCTCAGCAAATATCGCACAATTTCCAACCATTCTTGCCCTGATTATGGTTAAGATACCGAAACAACAATTCATCGGCAAGATCCTAACATAATAATGCCACCATTTTCAGAATTAAAATATCCTGTGTCAAGGTCTCTTCCAAGTGATGATTACTTGCCATCGAATCATCTGTACAATCCCTTGATTACCGTGCGAACAATTACCATATCCACCTGAACCACCTTGACCTACATGCACGTGGCATAGAGATAAGTCCAAAATACCCCTACTCCGAGTGGCTTATAAATAGATTTCTCCGAAACGCTCGTCTTCTACCATATATTCCAATCTCTGGCATTCTTTCTTTCCGACGGCGACTCCGATGAACAACTGTGCGACCTCAACCAACAAGACTCTTTCTCCAGCGTCAACTTCGAGTCTCCGGCTCGTGTCCCCATCTACCTCAAGATAATGGCAATCAACTTCGACGTTCCTGCGGTTCATTCCACTTCCGTTACCTTTTACCTTGATTCCTCTGGTCTTTGCGAGTTCATAAAGTTGGTAACTTTTTCTTTTCTTTTGTTCTTCGGATCCTCTAAACTTAGGAACTGCATAACAAATTAGTTATTCCAACCGATCAGCCACATATCTAATGCCTAGGACCAATGGGTAACCTAGATCCAACCGATCTGATTAATGCGGAAGTCAATAGAATCCCCTTTAGAGCCCAAAATTTCTCTCTGAATTTATGGAAAGACACATTCCGATCTTGGCCCAAAACCACCAAAGGGTGGAAAGATTGGTATTTAAGGGTCAATAGGTCGATGCAAGTATACTGGGTAGAACAGAAGCTAGACCAATGCATTAGGCTATCTATTGCCGATATGTAGAAGAATGAGTCAATGATGATTGCAGCTGCTTACTTTTGGTTAGACACAACAAACACTTTTATGTTTGGACATGGCTCAGCTACTCCCACACTTACTGATGTCTACATGCTCACTGGTTTGGATATCTCAACTGCCGATGAAGGCTCCATCTATGGCAGAAAATCTAAATATAGGTTGAATACTCGCAACATCGGCGGTTGGACGGGATACATTCACAAATACCAGAAGACCGGGACAGTTAACCAGAGGGAACATGCCACATTCTTGAATATATGGTTAGAAAAATTTATCTTCTGTGGTCGATCAGTAGGACCAACCAATGCTTTCCTCCCCACAGCTGAACTCTTGGCTAATGGTGTAAGGTTCCCTCTTGGCCGATACCTTCTGAGCTCCACTTATTATCTTCTTCATCACGTGTCTCAGAAACTTTTGCTTGGCGAACCCATCGGCAACTTAGGAGGCCCGTGGTGGTTTATCAACATGTGGCTGAATGCCCATATGCACAAATATTTGCAATGGGACTTCTTTGCCCAACAATTCCCACGAGAAATTGCTGAAGACCACGTGCTTGGGGATGAGGAATCGGCAACACGCTCACCCCTCAATTTTGGTGAAGCCATAATTGTCCTTCCTGGAATAGAGGCCAATGAAGACCAGATCGGCAGATTCTTTCAAAGCTTCTACAATGGTCTTTCTCGTGATCATAGGGCCTGGGTACCTTATGTTGACGAAGAAAATAGATTCCCCCTTCTTTTCAACTTTGCCAATGACACTCTAAATCAGGATAATGAACTCATAATGGCCATCATTACTCCCAGGGCAATTCCAGTAAACACATTCGGTAGCGGGAAAAACACCAACATCACATATGAATTTTACAACCCATTGGCAGTATTCCATCAATTGGCTTTTGGGCAACTACCAATCAAACTTTGCTTTGCCGATGTGATCAAACCCAGAGAAACAATCACCTGCGGAACAGATTGGAACAAGGTAGTGCGACTCTCCCCCGATGCTGATACTATAGATGTCGATATATCCATCTAGACACCAGTATCTTTCATCACTGAATCATATAAGCAATGGTGGCTAGAGTGGAAGGAACAACTGTTTGCAACATCTGCTCACACATATCGGCACATGATTGACTCTGAATACGCCATCCCTGATGATGCAATATGTTTCTTTTAACTCCCTTCTGCTTTTTCCCTTCATATATCGGTAACTGACTTTCTTATGATAGGTTAACAACCCAGCACCATCTGTGAGCAAAAGTGGGAAACCCTTCAATCTTCAGCCTGTTTCCCTGATATCACCGATCGGCTACAATGCCCCAACCTTGGCTACTTCGACTCACCAGAAGATCCGTGCCAAGACCATAACCTCCAAGTCCAAATTGGCAACAGCTAGGGCCACTCCATCGGCTGCTGCTACAACCATGGTCAAGGCATTCAAGGTAACAACCCTGTCTATTTCTACTTATGTCGATCACAAACTGTATTAACATTAATCATCAGGGGGTAAGAGCCACTGCTGGATCGTCATCGGCAATTCCTCCGATATCAAGCACCACTTCTTCTGATAAACCTTTAGAGGTATCCCTTTTATTTCACATTTTATCTGTTAAATATTATACCTTACACTTGTTTTGTAGCAACAAATGGGTACATCGGCAAGTGTACTAGATGTCCAAGCTTCACAACCGACAAGTGCCGATGCCCCCCAGCCAACCGTTGCCGATGCCCAAGCAAAGCGCAAAGCTTTAACAGATGTCGAGGCACAGCCAAAACGACAAAAGTCCATGCCGATCCCCACATCTGCCCCAATGTCATCGGTCATCATACCCCAAGAACCAACCACCGATGAGGTCGCAGAGGATATCCCATCGGCAAGCTCAACCGATCCCCAACACGGCATACTCTAGGCTGCTTCCTCTAGTCAAGCACAGGAAATTGCCTTGAAACAGGTAAACCAATTGACTTAGTTGATTTACAATACTCATACTTATCCTTAACTGACCTCCTTTTCTTTTCCTCAGGAACAAGACTCCCCAAACAGCCTATTCTCCTTTGCCATTGACATCTCTGACGATGATGGAGAGGAAACAAGTTCTTCCCTTGCACTGGGAACAATATCAGCAGAAACTAAGTCCAAGTTGGAAGCTCTCCTGAGCTTGTTACAGCAGGATACCGCCCAACTAGTAGATGACTCGGACCCTGCAAAGGCAATTTTCAAAACAATCCCTGGCCAGGTCCCTGCCGACGTTGAAGAAGTACTCTTCCCAGCAGCCCATTTAGAAAGCCGCCAGCTGCAATATCAACGGGCTGCTCAACATATTGCCGATAGAGCAGCTCAGGCTCAACTCAAAGAGGAGATGCTACAACTAAAACAAATTGCCGATGAGAAGCACAAGGGCATCGGCAACTTGCAGACTTTGGGCGCTGAACTTAAGCAGAAAATCTTAGATTTATCGGCAAAGAAGATGGCTCTATTGGCTGAATTGAAAGAAGTCGAGGCAGCCTTAACTCATGCTCAATAAGAAGAAAGCCAGCTACCCAATGCCATCAAGGCCCTTTAGCAAGAAAGAGACACCCAGGCTCGCAAAGCCTTGGCCATGAAGAAAAAACTCAAGCCTGTGGAAGGTGCTGCCGATGAAGACATCAAAGAAATGAAGGAAGCCGACCAAATTCGCCTGCATGCGATATTAGCTATCCAATCCTTGTTAAATTTGTAAATCTTGTCTATTGCATCGGCACTTTACGAGACATTGACATCCTTGTATAATTCTAGCCGATAGGACTGTTATTGGCACTTATACTTTTATGCATCCATCCAGATACTAGGGTAATATTTCTTTAAATATTTTCCATTTAACGCTCTGGGAAACACGACCCCTTCGAGGGTTTCTAGAATATATGCGTTACCAGGAACAGACCGATTTATCCGATATGGACCTTCCCAATTAGGAGACCACTTTCCAAACTTTGAACTTTTAGTCCTAATCGGTAAAATCAATTTCCAGACCAGATCTCCATCGGCAAACTCTTTTACCTTTACCTTCTTGTCATACCATCTGGCTACTCTTTTCTTATTTTCTTCAATACTAACTAAAGCCCTTAACCAATGACCCGCCACATCTTCCAACTCATCCTTCATAAGAGTATCATAATCATCGGCTGTCAGCTGATTTTGAGAACGTATTCGTCTAGAGCCAATTTTAATTTCCCAAGGCAATACTGTGTCATGTCCATATACTAACTGATAAGGCGTTACTTTGGTTGCACCATGACATGACATCTGATATGACCACAAAGCTTCATTTAATACTATATGCCACCTCCTAGGATTTTCTTCAATTTTACGCTTAATGAGTTTGATAATCCCTTTGTTAGAAGCCTCAGCCTGACCATTAGCTTGAGCATAATATGGAGAAGAATTTAAAATTTTAATTCCCATACCTACAGCAAACTCATCAAATTCTCCTGATGTAAACATAGTGCCCTGATCGGTAGTGATAGTCTGAGGAATACCAAATCGGTAAACAATATGTTCTTTCATAAAATCAATCATGTTAGCCGATGTCACCTTTTTTAAAGGAATTGCCTCAACCCATTTTGTGAAATAATCAGTAGCAACTAGAATAAATTTATGTCCTTTGCTTGATGGCAGATAAATCTGACCGATGAGATCAATAGCCCATCCCCGGAACGGCCAAGGTTTAATTATAGGGTTCATAGCCGATGCAGGCGCTCTTTGAATATTACCAAACTTTTGACACCCCTGACATCCTTTAAAATATTTAAAACAATCTTCAAGGAGATTCGGCCAATAGTATCTATTCCTTCTGATCATCCACTTCATCTTGAAAGCCGATTGATGTGCTCCACACACTCCTTCATGAATCTCACCCATCAAACTTTTTGATTCATCACTGCTAACACATCTGAGTAAAACTCCATCTATAGTTCGATAATATAATTCATCATCGAGGAGCACATACTTGGTAGCTTGGAACCTTATACGCCTTTCAACCTTTTTACATGGATCCTTTAAATAATCGATAATCTCCTTTCTCCAGTCATCGGTATCGACTACCGATGTTAGCACTTCCTGAATAGGCTGATACCCTAAAGCATGCTGAGCTAGTCGATTAGCCTCTTCATTATGCAATCGAGAAATATGTTCAAGACGAAAATCTCTAAACCCTTTCAATAATTGCAAACATCTTTCATAATACGAAATTAAAACTTCACTCCGGCATTCATAAATCCCAGTCAATTGATTTATAACTAGCATAGAATCACCAAAGATTTCAATAGCATCGGCACGTATCTCCTTCAGCAATTCTAAACCTTTTATCAAGGTTTGGTATTCAGCCTGATTGTTTGTCGATGTAGCAGCAATCGGCAATGAAAACTCATACTTCCTTCCTTGAGGTGAAATCAACACAATGCCGATACATGCTCCTTCTCCACATGTAGACCCATCGAAGAAAAGTGTCCAAGGAGCAACCTCCAGAGAGTCTACTGTATTACAATGCTGAGTAACAAAATCAGCCATAACTCGCCCCTTAACTGTCTTAGTCGATTCGTAACGTAGTTCAAATTCTGACAATGCCAACATCCACTTACCGATTCTACCACTTAATATCGGCATCGACAGCATATACTTGACTACGTCGTCTTTGCATATGACCGTACATTCGGCAGATAACAAATAATGTCTTAATTTGACGCAAGAAAAGTATAAGCATAGACATAATTTTTCGATGGCCGAATACCTTGTTTCAGCATCCACTAATCTTCTGCTCAAATAATAAATAACACGTTCTTTCCCTTCAAATTCTTGAATAAGAGCTGAACCGATAACGGTATCATCAGTTGACAAATACAACCTGAAAGGTTTCCCGTGTTGAGGTGGAACTAGCACCGGAGGATTTGTTAAATATTTCTTAATTTCATCTAGGGCTAACTGCTGCTCAGCTCCACATACAAATTCCTAGTCGGCTTTCAATTTAAGTAATGGACTGAAAGCCTTGATCTTACCCGACAAATTAGATATGAATCTTCTGATGAAATTAATCTTACCAATCAAAGATTGCAATTCAGTTTTATTGGTAGGAGGAACCACCTTGTTAATTGCATCAATAGACCTCCTACTGATTTCAATGCCCCGCTGATGCACCATAAAACCCAAGAATTGTCCTGCCAATATACCAAATGCACATTTATTAGGATTCATCTTCAATCCATGCTTCCTTGTGCACTCCAATATCTTTCGTAGATCGGCTAGATGTTTTGTGATATCTCCAAACTTAATCACTACATCATCAATGTAGATCTCCACTAATGTGCCGATGTATTTATGAAAAATAAAGTTCATAGCTCTTTAATAAGTAGCACCGGCATTTTTCAAACCAAATGTCATGACTATCCACTCAAACAACCCTACATGACCTGGACATCTAAAAGCAGTCTTGGGAATATCTTCTTCAGCCATGAATATTTGATTGTAGCCTGCATTACCATCCATGAAACTAATAATTTGATGTCCGGCTGCAGCATCAATCAACAAATTAGCAATCGGCATTGGATAGCCATCCATCGGTGTGGCTTTGTTGAGATTCCTGAAATCAATACAAACACGAAGTTTTCCATTTTTCTTATAAACAGGAACCACATTAGAGATCCACTCTGCATATCGACACTGTCGAATAAACTTTGCCTCAATTAATTTAGTTATTTCGGCCTTAATGTCAGGAAGTATATTAGGATTGCATCGGCGCGCTGGCTACTGATGTGGCCGAAATCTAGATTTGATAGGTAACCGATGTTCAACTATCGATCGGTCTAATCCAGGCATCTCAGTATAATCCCAAGCAAAACAATCTTTATACTCTTTTAACAAATCAGTCATTTGCTGCTTATACTTGGAATCTAACTTAGCACTAATAAAAGTAGGTCTTGGCCTATCGCCATCACCAATATCTACTTCTACTAAATCATCTGCCGATGTGAACCCTTGACCTAATTTTCCATCATCGGCAAACCTATCCATTAAAATTCTTCTTCAGAACCGACTGCTTGGATCGGTGGAATTTCATAGTCAGCAACTCTAAGGAACTCTCTTTCCCAAACTTCTCCTGATATGCATCTGGTTCGCTCATAAGTATCTAATTCTGCCGATGCGATGATATAAGAAGAATCACCAGGAACAACCTCAATCTTATCCCCAATCCACTGTATGAGGCATTGATGCATTGTAGAAGGAACACAACAATTAGCATGAATCCAATCCCTCCCAAGAAGCAGATTATATGCACCCTTGCCATTAATAACAAAGAACGTCGTCGGCAAGGTTTTGCTGCCAATGGTCAATTCAACGCATACTGCCCCTTTAGCCGGTGACACATTGCCTTCAAAATCCTTCAGCATCATATCGGTTTTGGTCAAGTCTTGATCTCCCTTGCCAAGTTTCTGATACATCACATAAGGCATAATATTAATCGCAGCCCCTCCGTCAATGAGTATCTTAGATACAGGCTGCCCATCAACTCTGCCTTTCACAAACAAAGCTTTAAGATGTTGTCTCTCATCATTGGTAGGTTTCTCAAAAACAGCCATCATTGGATCTAGTGTCAACTGAGCTATTTGATCAGAGAGAACAATTTCTTCCTCATTATCAGATAGTGCCAAAAACTCCATCAGCAACATGAATACCATATTAACATCTGCCGATGGACCCTTATTTTTGTGTTTTACCTGCCACTGCTGATGACCAGACCTCTCATTGGAGGAATTTTCCTCTCGGTATAAATCCTCCTGATGCTCACGTTGCATCCTCCTTCTCTGTGTCTTTATCAGACCCTTTGGGCACCATCGACGAAACTTGGTTTTCCAAACCGGCTGATAACAGGTCCTAGTTGATTCTACACGGCGTATATTAGGGTCCCTGTAGAATATTTCCTCATCAGGAACTCTTGCGTTTGCCATCTCCTCAAGCTCCTCTTGATTCCTTGGAAAATATCCAGCGCGTTTACCAAGCCTCTCATGTACACTTAGTCTGCCCCCCAGCCGATCATGCACTGATGCTCTGCCTCTGATCAGCTCATTGATAGATAAACCCTGATTACCAGGTTGAAACCTTCTTTCTGACCGATTGACCCCATAATAACCATTGCACTCAGGGCAATTTTCAACAGTTGGCAATTTAATACCTTCTTCCTAGCAATGGATGAAAAACGGGCACCTCCAATGATCTTTATGCCGATGCCATTCTTCCTGACGTCTCTCTTCTTGCTGTTGTCGATATCGGTCATTTCACTGACGCCAACTCTCCTGCTGCCTTTAATGAGTAATCACAATGCCAGGTCGAGGAGGATTTTTGGAACTACTGCTTCCCCCAGCAAGCCCTTACTTTTTGCATCATCGGTAGTTATCTGATGTTGGGGATCCACTGATGCATTTTTCTCAGCAGCCTCTGACGTCAATACCTTAGTCTTCCCTTTGGCCTTCAACATATTTGCTAGAAAAGGGTGTTGATCAATTTTCATCGGCTTCTGGGCCTTGGAAGTACCAAACTTAATTCTCCCATATTCAATAGCCGATTGTAACTGTTGCCTGAACACCTTGCACTCATTTGTACTGTGTAAAGTTGCATTGTGTCATTTGCAGTACAAGATCTTCTTCAACTCTTCTGCCGATGGGATCACATGATTAGGTGACAACTTAATTTGGCCCTCTTGAAGCAGAAGATCAAATATCTTGTCGGCCTTGGTGATATCAAAGGTAAACTTTTCTGGCTCTTTCTGACCAAAGGGACAAGATATCAGTTTTTTATTCTTAACCCACTCAGCTAAGCCGATAACTGGTTCTTCATCAGAATCAGAATCTCCTACTTCTTCAACAAATGATACTTTTTTACTCCAATTCTTTTTAGGTTCAAAGATCCTAGTATCTTGATCAGAGATCCTTTGCACAAGATGACTAAGGCTTTCAAACTCTTGAGAAGCATATCTGTCTCTAAGATGTGGCAATAATCCTTGGAAAGCCAAATCGGCAAGCTGCCGATCATCCAGTACCAGGCTGTAGCACTTATTTTTTACATCTCGTAGCCTTTGCACAAAGCTTTCTACCGATTCATCATTACGCTGTTTCAATTTTACTAAATCGGTAAGCTTCTTTTCATGGATTCCAGCAAAGAAATACTTATGAAATTGTTTTTCTAGATCAACCTAAGTAATAATAGAATTCGGTGGTAATGAAATGAACCACGTAAACGCTGATCCAGACAAAGATGATGAAAATAATCGAACTCTTAATTCATCTCTGCTAGCTGCCTCTCCACATTGAATAATGAAGCGATTGACGTGTTCCATTGTTGATGTGTCATCTTGCCCAGAGAATTTAGTGAAATCTGGTACCTTGTACCAATTTGGGAGAGGAATTAAATCATATGCAGGAGGGTATGGAGTCCGATAAGAATAAGTATTGACCTTGGGTTTTATCCCAAACTGATCCTTCATAATTTCTGCTATCCTATCGGCCCAAAAAGCATCAGCCTCCTGATGACGAACTGGCTGAATTTCTACAGGAGGTGCCTGCTGATATCCCTCCACATATCTTTGTGGCCCACGATCTCCAGCAATCGGCATATTTGCCATTACTTGTGGTCCATTAACCTATTGGAGAGGATTCATCGGCTGAGCTGCCATGCTTGATTCTAGAAACCAGCTTGCATATGACCTTGTTGAATCCCTGCAACCTATTGATTTTGTTGAATTGTATGTTGAACAGGTAACTGTCCTGACCAACCATTATTAGAACTCATCGATACAAAACTTACCGATGGCTGGTAATTCACTGACATTGTTGGATAATTATAACCAGCTTGAGGCATGAACTAAACCCTAGTTTGACTCATAACAGGGGCTTTCTGCTGCATCGGCAGTAAGCTTGCCGATGGATTTGAACTAGGTGTTTGAACCAAAGGCATCTGGAAACCTCCTGGAGATGGTTGTACAGTAGTTGCTGTGGCATATTGAGGCAGTTGGGCCATCGGCGAAACAGCCGATGGTATAGGAGCTTTTCCTACTACGTCAAATACTTGAGGTAACCCAGAATTGAAAGCAGATGACTCCGGAGGCATACCATATCCCCACCAATTAGTAGGAATCTGGCTATTCTGAGACATAGGGCCTGACATAGCTGATGCCGCTAGATCTGTATTAAGCTGAACTCGTCCAACCGGATCTGATCGTATCGGTGTAGATTGAATATTAGGTAAGCCTGTCGATACTGGAGGAGAAGTAACTTCTGTACCCACAATGGCCGAGGGAGCCGATGGAGTATTAACAGATACCGGCTCTGGTTGGTGATAGGCAGGCCCAACGTAATGTGGTGACGCTTGTCCTTCTTTGAGAGTTCGAACCACAGCATTATGAACAGTATTGGATAGTACATTGGAATGATTAATCAAAGCATGATTTATTACAAAATTAACCATCTCTTGAAGTTTACCAGGATTGGAGTCAAAGGTAACCTACCGAGGCAACGGCAAATCTTGCTTCTGGATGACTTGTCCACTCTTGTTTAGGCTAAACGATTTCAGACAAAGCTGCCTATATTCTTCTACAGCTTTTTCCATAGCCTACCTCTGCTCTTCCTTAAGATCTTCTTCTGATACTGCGATAATGTTCTCTGAATTGATCTCGGAATTGAACATATTGATCGGATTGATTGGTCCCACCGAGCGTGCCAAAAGATGTGTTGATGCAAAAGTGGATCTGCAAACACAAAGGGCTAATACCCGAATCGATATCCAAAGCGTGCCAATCGATTTGACCTGTTAATCGACAAGGATGAAGATACGAGCACTTTGGTCCTGACAACAGCGATACGCCTGGAAGTCACGGCCAAGAGGTACTCATGTAGAACTCGAGAATCGCCGAAAGTTGCACTGCGATGCAACTCGCCGAATCAATGAGAACTCGTAAAAAGAAAAATGTGCAAATTGACGAAGTCACCGAAAAGTAAGTAGATGCAAATAGGAGTAAAAATTGGTTTTGATATTGATTGATATCATTATTACACTGCCCTTCAATCGACATTTATACTCTGATCTAAAGAGACATAACCAAATACAACTAGGACACCAAGTCCATATCTAAGGAAACACGTGACTCTTACATGAATCATATTCTAACAAATATAGAAAAGAAAATCAACTCCTAACTATTTCCCTGTCTGCCTCAATTACGATGGAATTCTCATCGACCTCCTTTCCATCGGCATACTTCCTGTTTCATCGGCAGTAGTCTTCAAGCCTTCCTTCATCGGCATCGGCAATAACACCTTCAACTCTTATTGGCAACGCCCGAGTCTAAATCAAGCTTTCCATCGACCACCACCAGTCATCGGCAACCATCTTTACAAGCTGACTTTCATCGGCTATATACAGTAACTTTCCCCCTGCCGATTAGTCCACTCTGATCATTTTGACACGTGCCAAAAAATGGTGTCAACAAACGTTTTGTGGAAATCTTTTCGCTCAGTAGCCGATGTTCTCCAGACTCCAGCGGATGATGGGCAATCTTGGGCGCAGTTCATTCCCTGGATTCCGACTTGTTTCCAAGAGTTCGTGAAGAAGTGTGCTCAAGTATGTACCAAGAATGTGTTGGCCTAGGTCCGGGTCCTTGCTCCAGAGGCGCCTCTGTCCAAGATAGCAGAAGAAGCTGAAAGCCAAGAATACATTGACGCCGTTGAGGGGATGGAGCCTGAAGTCGAAGGTTTAGCTAGTAGGGTTGTAGACAGTCTAAATATTGACATTTCTCTTTCTGATGACAATGCCTGATTCGACTGAGCATCCCCTTGTAATATTACACTCCACTTTAAGTGAAGATTCTTTATTTTTGTTGATGTATTCTTTGCCTGAGTGCGGTTGAAGTTACTTGACTTGCTGAGTACTTTGTCCTGTTTTCGTCTCTGCTCTGCAAAACAACTCTGTGCGTTATTCTGACGAGACCCCTCGATTTGTTGAGTACTTTTCTTTTCTTCCCCTTTTGTGATCCGTCGAGTGCTTTGTCCACGCTATGATTTGTTAGATGTAAATCTTTGTGTTGATAACCTTTCGTCCGCGCTATGTAAAAACGACTCGGCATAGAATGTTGCCTTGACGAACTTGGCGCTTGTGCTTTTCAGAGGAAAAAGTGTTCCTATCTGGATGTAGCCCCCGAGCCTCTTGCTTTTCAGAACGAAGAGCTAGAGGGTCTTTTGAAGTTCAATTTTGGTTGACTAGTTTTTAGCTTTTAGCTACCCTCATCGGTGGGCTCAAGCGTCTTTTCAGCTATTTTGCTCTCGGTCGGGATGCTCAGGCATGTTTTCAGCCATTTTGCTTTTTTGTTTCGGGTGTTAGCTTTTAGCTACCCTCATCGGCGGGCTCAAGCGTCTTTTCAGCTATTTTGCTCTCGGCCGGGATGCTCAGGCATGTTTTCAGCCATTTTGCTTTTTGTTTCGGGTGTTAGCTTTTAGCTACCCTCATCGGCGGGCTCAAGCATCTTTTCAGCTATTTTGCTCTCAGCCGGGATGCTCAGGCATGTTTTCAGCCATTTTGCTTTTTGTTTTGGGTGTTAGCTTTTAGCTACCCTCATCGGCGGGCTCAAGCGTCTTTTCAGCTATTTTGCTCTCGGACGGGATGCTCAGGCATGTTTTCAGCCATTTTGCTTTTGTTTTGGGTGTTAGCTTTTAGCTACCCTCATCGGCGGGCTCAAGCGTCTTTTCTATTTTGCTCTCGGCCGGGATGCTTAGGCATGTTTTCAGCCATTTTGCTTTTTGTTTTGGGTGTTAGCTTTTAGCTACCCTCATCGGCAGGCTCAAGCGTCTTTTCAGCTATTTTGCTCTCGGCCGGGATGCTTAGGCATATTTTCAGCCATTTTGCTTTTTGTTTCGGGTGTTAGCTTTTAGCTACCCTCATCGGCGGGCTCAAGCATCTTTTCAGCTATTTTGCTCTCGGCCAGGATGCTCAGGCATGTTTTTAGCCATTTTGCTTTTTGTTTCGGGTGTTAGCTTTTAGCTACCCTCATCGGCGGGCTCAAGCGTCTTTTTAGCTATTTTGCTCTCGGCCAGGATGCTCAGGCATGAAAACAACTCGTTGGAAGTCATGACAAGACGTGTTGTGGATGAATATCATCTTTATTGATCATTAATACATATGTTGTTGAAGAGTATTGTCTTTCATCGATTGTGAACGTTGGTCCCTTGTGTCTTGCATATCTGTTTTTTGTTGAGTTGTTTTTACGCGTAGAATCTTCTTAGCTGGCTGATGTGCCATGTATTGCTGACTTCTTTTCCATCTTCGGTTATTAACTTGTATGTGCCTGGTCCGGTGACTTTTGTGATGATGAACGGACCTTCCCATGGACTGAGTAGCTTATGTCGTCCGTCAGTCTTTTGTATCCTTCTTAGCACTAAGTCTCCGACTTGTAGCGATCGAGGTTGGGTACTCTTGTTGTAGTGCCATCTTAGACCTTGTAGGTATCTGGCTGATTGGAGGGTAGCGTTTACTCTGACTTCTTCTGAGCTGTCGAGTTCTAATCTTCTTGTGTGTTCTGCTTCTCCTTCATCGTATTGTTCTATCTTTGGTGATGTCCAGATCAAGTCGGCGGGCAGTACGGCCTCTGACCCATAAACTAGGAAGAAGGGTGAGTAGCCTGTTGCTCTGCTTATTTGAGTTCATAGCCCCCATACTACTTTTGGTAATTCTTTGATCCATTTGGACCCATAGTCCACTAGTTCTTCGTATAACCTTGGTTTTAATCTGGCTAGTATGAGTCCATTAGCTCATTCTACTTGTTCGTTGGCTTCTGGATGTGCTACAGACGCATAGTCTATACTGAAACCATAGTCTTGTGCCCAGCTCTTGAATTCTATAGCTGTGAAGGGGGAGCCTAGATCTGTGATGATTCGATTGGGCATGCCGAAGCGGTGCATAATGTCTTGGATGAACTCAACTGCTTTGGTTGCGCTGTATTTCGTGAGTGGTTTGTATTCAATCCACTTGGTGAACTTGTCGATTGCTACAAAGATGTACTCGAAGCTGCCTTTTGCTTTCTTTAGGGGTCCTACTTGATCCAGCCCCCAGCAAGAAAAAGGCCAAGCGGGTGGGATGCAGATAAGATTGTGAGCTAGCACATGGGCTTGTCTTGCAAACATTTGGCAACCTTTGCATTTTCTAACAAGTTCTTCTGCGTCTTTCAAAGCGGTTGGCCAGTAGAATCTGGTGCGAAATGCTTTGCCAACTAGTGTTCTTGAAGCGGCATGATTTCCACAGCAACCTGAGTGTATTTCATCTAGGATCTCTTTACCTTCTTCAAATGAGACACATTTTAGGAGTACTCCTGATGATGCTGCTCTTCTGTAAAGTTTATCTCCTACTAGAATGTAGTTTTTGCTTCTGCGAACAACTTGGGTGGCTTCTACCTTATCTACTGGTAATTTGTTTTCTTTGATGTAGTCGATGAAAACTTGGCTCCATGAAGTGTTGATTACCAAGATCTGAACGCTTTTAGCCTAAATTTCATGTGTTGTTTCACCGGGTTGTTTGATAGAGGGTACTGATAGCTCTTCTATGAATACACCGGGTGGAACCTTCGCTCTGTCTGATCCGAGCTTGGCAAGGACATCTGCTGCAATGTTGAAATCGCATAGGACGTGTAAAATTTCTAATCCTTGGAAATGTTTTTCAAGTTTCCGTATTTCAGCACAGTAAGCACTCATGTTTTCTTTGGTGCAATCCCAATCTTTGTTGACTTGGTTGATGACTACTGCTGAATCGCCGTATACGAGTAATCTTTTTATTCTGAGGGTAATTGCCACTCGTAGCCCGTGGATGAGGGCTTCATATTCTGCTTTGTTATTAGTAGCTTGCCATAATATCTGAAGGACGTACTTGAGTTGTTTTCCTTCTGGAGAAATGAGGAGAACGCCTGCACCGGCCCCGCCTAGTTTGAGTGATCCGTCAAAGTACATCTTCTAGTGGTCAAGGATTGTATCTGATAAAGGCTGTTGAATCTCTATCCATTCGGCCACAAAATCGGCGAGGGCTTGAGATTTGATTGCTTTCCATAGGGTGAAATTGATGTCAAGAGCTCCGATTTCAACTGCCCACTTGGATATGCGCCCCATGGCATCTTTATTGTGTAGGATGTCTCCGAGTGAAAAATCTGTCACCACGGTAATCTTGTGGCTTTCGAAATAGTGGCGAAGCTTGCGTGAGGTGATGAGTAGAGCGTAGAGTAGTTTTTGTACATGCGGGTACCGGATTTTGGATTCTGATAGTACTTCGCTGATGTAGTATACGGGACGTTGCACTTTATACACGCGCCCTTGTTCTTCTCTTTCTATGACTATTGCCGTGTTGATTACGGTAGGAGTCGCCGCAATATATAGCATCATATCTTCATCTTTCTTTGGAGGTGTCAGGACAGGCGACGAGGTGAGGTATTCTTTAAGTTTTTTGAAAGCTTCGTCGGCCTCTATTGTCCACTCGAACTTGTCTGTCTTCTTTAGTAGTTTAAAGAAAGGTAACCCCTTTTCGCCAAGTCTTGATATGAAGCGATTGAGGGCCGCCATGCATCCTGTTAGTTTCTGCACATCTTTGACACTTCTAGGTAGGCCCATTTCTGTTATAGCTCGAATTTGCTTGGTACTGGCTTCGATCCCGCGCTGACTGACCAAAAATCTGAGTAGTTGTCCTGAGGGAACTCCAAATACACATTTGTTTGGGTTCAATTTCCATCTCCATCTCTTCAAGTTTTTGAAGGTTTGCCTTAAATCTTCAATCAGGGTGTCTGGGTTCTTTGTTTTCACCACTACATCGTCCACGTATGCCTCCACATTTTCACCGATTTGATTCCCAAGGCAAGTTCGGATAGCTCTTTGGTACGTGGCGCCATCGTTCTTTAGTCCAAATGACATGGTCTTGTAGCAGTAGGCACCAAACGGGGTGATGAAAGATGTCTTGCTCTGGTCTTGTTCTTTTAGTGCGATCTGGTGATACCCTGAATAGCAATCGAGAAAAGATAATAATGCAGATCCTGCTGTTGAGTCAACTATCTGGTCAATGCGTGGTAGCCCGAACAGATCTTTTGGGCAATGTTTGTTGAGATCTGTGTAGTCGACGCACATGCGCCACTCGTCCGTGTTTTTCTTCTACACAAGGACCGGGTTTGCTAGCCAGTCTAGATGAAGGATTTCCCTGATGAATCCGGCTGCCATCAGTTTTGTTATTTCCTTTTTAATTGCTGCCTTTTTGTCGGGTGAGAATCATCGTAGCCGTTGCTTTATAGGCTTGGAGCTTTCATTAACATCAATTCTGTGCTCAGCCAACTCCCTTGGGACTCCTGGCATGTCGACCGGCTTCCAAGCGAAAATATCTTTGTTGTCCCGAAGAAAGTTGGTGAGCATGAGTTCCTATTTTACCAAGAGGTGAGCACTGATGGTTGCTGTCTTGGAGGTATCGCCTGTGCCTAAGTCGATTTGCTTGACGTCGGCTTCTTTTGGTGGTGCGATGATGCTGGGCTTTTTAGCCGGTATTTCTAATTCGTCTTGGCTTGTCTCTGCAGCGATTGTGGCTATTTCTTTTCTTCCATTGTCGGCTTGTGCCTTAGCTACAATTTGGATCGCCTAAACGTCGTAGTCAAAAGCACGTTTCAAATCGCTTCGAAGAGAAAGGATACCGTTGGGTCCTGGCATCTTAAGCAGTAAGTACGGATAATGTGGTATTGCCATGAATTTGGCCAGTGCTGGACGTCCGAGGATTGCATGATATGACGAATCGAAGTCAGCGACCTCAAATTTGATAAACTCTGTTCGGTAGTTTGAAGGAGTTCCAAAAGTAATGGGTAAGGCAATTTGTCCGAGTGGCATGGCTGCTTTGCCGGGTACTATCCCGTAAAAAGGTGTGCTTGTTGGCGTGATCATCCCGGCGAGTTGTAGTCCCATTTTCCTTAGAGTTTCTAAAAAGATGATGTTGAGTCCAGCTCCCCCATCGATTAGTACTTTGGTGACGGTCATACCAGCGATAGTTGGATCTAGAACCAGTGGATAATGGCCTGCGTTTCCCACGCTAGTCCATTAGTCTTCTCTGGTAAACTGGATAGGGTACTGTGACCAATTGAGATATCTTGGTGTAGCCGGTTCTGCTGTCATAATGGTCCGTAGCGCTAGTTTTTCTTGATGTTTGCTTCTGTAATCCAGAGCCCCTAAGAAGATCACTGCTACCGTTCCCCTAGATTTTTGGAATCCCTTGTCCTCATGGTTGTCTTCATCTCTTTTCTGATTGTCCTCTTTGGTGTTTTCTTTACTATCTTTTCTTGTGTACCAATCATTGAAAGTGTAGCAATTTCCGATAGTGTGTCTCCCATTAGGGTGCAATGGGCAACGTATATTTTCAATGTCATCATATCTTCTGGGTTTGGAAAACTTCTTTGATTTGTCGGTTGTTGCCATAGTATTGTCTGGTCTATGTTTTCTTTCTTGATGTCTGCTATTTCGGTGATTTTGCCTGTCCGAGTTGTCCTAGTTGTTTCTGTCTGGGAACCTCTCTCGTGTTTTTTCTTCTACAGTAATCATCTTCTCTACTGTTCATCTGAATTCTTTGTTGTTTCTTGGATTTTCTTTGCAGAAGTCTTGAAATTGCCATCTAGCCATGATTCCGTGAGAGAAAGCTTCAATTACTTCTCGTTCGGTTATGTCATGCACGTGAGCTCGTAGTTCGCTGAATTGTCGATAGTAATTTCTGAGACTTTCACCTCCCTTTTGCTTGAGTCCTTTTAATTCTGCATGAGTGATTGGGTGTGTAATGATTCCTGCGAAATTTTCACAAAAAGCTTTTTGCAAATCCTCCCAATTTCTGATAGATCCTGGATTCAGTTTGTCGAACCATTGGAGGGGCATGGCTTCCAGTGCCATGGGAAAGAACAGGGTTTTGATATCGTCGTCTCCTCCGGCTAGTTCAATTGATTGTGAATATATTCTGAGCCATTGCCTTAGTTTAGTTTTGCCATCATACTTGGAGTGGTTAGACGGTTTGAATTTGTGAGGTAATCGTACCAATGCAAGCCTGTTCACAAAACAGGGGAATCTATCGTGTGTCCTGGTTTCTTTGAATTCAGATTTGGCACCTTCTTCTAGCCAACTGTCGTTTTGATGGGAGTAGTCTTGTGAGGTTGTCTAGGTAGGCACCCTACTCCTGGTCTTCCTTGGTTGTTCAAATCGGCGGCCTTGATTATGTTCCTTCCTACTTCCTCCGTCATGGCTTCCACCCGGCCCAAGTCTTTCAAAAGCAGATTTCCTTTGATTTTGATCTTCTTGTCGGTGGGTTGTTGATCTGGTGGGTAGTCTTGATCGAGCTCTCTCTTCATGCATTCTCGGGATTATTGATCGGAGTAAGTCCTGGAGTTGTTCATACTTCTCACCGGGATGTGAAGTTGTTCCGAGTTCTTCTAATGCTTCTCGAATCTTATCGTAAGGCGTATTTGCCGTGTGTCTTCCTTCGACTTCTCGTTGCGACTTTCTTTTGTCGTACTCAGCCAACTCTGACTCATATCTGATCCAAGCTTCCTTGCGCTGCCTAGCACGGTGTTGGCGCCCTTGCTTCAACTTGTTTTTTCTTTCTCTAGCTTGTTTCTGACTCTCGGTTTCTCCATCGTAGCCCTGGGCAAAGGGTGATATGTTGTATTCTAATTCATCTGATGATCTGATATCGGGTGCTTCTGGGGGATTTAATGGTGACCGCGGATGTCGAACCATGAGCACTTCTCATGCGTGAGTTGTTCCATTATTGGCGTTAGTTTTCATGCTGTCGAAGTCGCTGATAATTTTAGTAGATGCCTCAGCGTCGTAGATCGAGTCTCCTTCTTGGTAAGGTAGAATAGCTGTTGTTGTTGTGTCGACTAGTTGGGTTCCACTACCATCAGGAATGAAACCTAGCCAGTGGATGATACAGTCTTGCGATGTTATCATTAGCACGAGACCCTCCTGAGCTCCTGTCAGTGGTATCCCAAATCTTGGATTGAAAGATCTTTTGAACTGTCCCTAATAGGATTTTGCCATGTTGTCGAGCCCAAATGGAAAAGAACTCGACTTCTTGAAAGAACTCTGAGGGTAATCCGAGTTGTTTTGGGTTGAGCTCTGGAATCTTGCCAAAAAAGAACTTGGTTTTTTGAAAGCACTCGGATAAAACTTCGCCTTGGAGCTTGAATTCGAATCGGATACGAGTGGCCATGAAATCTGATTTGAATCGAACACTATGAGCTGCGCGAATCTTCTGGTGAGCTGATCCATTGTAGTTGTTGAAATAGGAAATTCTTTATGATGATCTGGATCTTTGAGGAGATGGCCCTGAAGCTTGTCGTTGTTGTCTGCCTCGCAGATCCATAAGCCAAAGATGAAAGTTGATCCCGTCGGGAAGATTATGTTGTCGAGGTCCATCGAGCTCTCGGATGCAAAGTCGCCGAAAGCCCCTACCTAGCGCGCCAGCTGTCGATGTTTCACCACTGATAGCCTGCCACGGGGGTACCCGGGGCAGTATGTTTGGGCTTCGACGTATGCTGAACTCGATAGTTAACACAAGAGATAGTCGATTTATCCTGGTTCAGGCCCTCGATCGTAGATCGAGTAATAACCTTACGTCCAGTCGGCGTTAGCCTTCGCGTTGGATTGATCGTGATGTGTTGTGTTGTACAATTGTTGTCCCCTCTCTCTCAGGAGCCCTGCACTCCTTTATATAGTCAGGAAGCTAGAGTCCTGGTCGGTTTGCAATGAGATTTCCTAGTAGGATTACTTAATAGTTCTACTACTAAGATTACATGGGAAGAATCCTAGTTGGATTAGATCTTTTCTCTCCCTTGTGGGGTATCCTATGGGTCCCGCATCGATAATCACACAAATAAAACTCCAAATGTATATAAAAGACTAATAGCTAACTAAGCTCCCCCTAAAAGTCGCTCTCCCTAAGTCTACATACTCAAACCCTCTCCCCCTTTGGCATCAAACACCAAAACCTAAGGGTCGGTCGGCAGGGCTGCAGCAGACGAGCCAAGCGCTGAGGTACGAGGGGCAAGCTGAAACTAGGCGCCATCATCATCTGACCCTAAGCTCTATACTGACTGACCCTCTGTGGCTGGAAGCGTCGCTGAAGAGGTCTAGGTCTGAGCTGGAGCAGGTGCTGCCTGTGATGCTGCTGGTATATCTATCGTAGGATCTGAAGATGCGACAGAAGAAGGGAGCCTCTGAGTGGTCACGGCGATGGGAGCTACTGTAGAAGGACCTGGGGCATACATATGTGGTGGTGTAGGCATCCCTGTTAACTCGCTAAAAGATGTTCTAAGACTCCTAGAGACTGATGTGTCAGTCACAAATAGTGAGGGTGACTGATCCGGTGTGAAGCCCGTCTGAAATGGTGTGAAATGCAGGGCTACCACTAGCGAGGATAACCACTAGGACACCTGTACTGTGGGAGAGGCAAACTGAGCTAGAGGCTATCCCTGACTCTGAAGCCCACTGGGCTGTACTACTAGAGTCGTCATAGTGGTAGTAGGCTGACTAATCTGGGGCAAAAGCTGTGGCTGTGGGGCCCCAATGGCTATCACTACATGTTGCATGAATCCCAAAAGCTGCTGCTACATGAGTAACTACTGCTGATGCATCTGCTGCTGCTACTGCTGGAGGACCTGCTGTTGTCGCTGGAACTCGTCCTGATGAGCCTGAAACTGTGCAAAGTTGGCAGCGGTCTCCTGAGCCTGTCTAGCCTGATCCGGCTGCATCTGCTCAAGAATTGCAATCAAAGCGGGGTCTGTCTATGGTGCAGGTGGAGCGGAGCTAGAACTGTCAGCCTCTACATCATGTCTGTGTGGAGGCATCTAAGGAATAGGTAGGTAGTCATCATCCGAACTATCACTGGACTCGCTCCTCTCCTCCTGAGCCTCAAGCTGCTCCTCCTCAGTAGCGGCTATGCCTCTGATAATCTCATCCTACTGAGCTGTGGACTCTGGTACATCTGGATGACGACGAGGCTGAGTGGGTGCCTGTGATGTGCTATGCCTGATCCTCTGTGTCATGTTATAAGCTGGAAACTCTGTGGTGGCACCTCTGTACTCTACAACCATCTCTGGTGTCCTAACTTGCACAGCCTTGAGAATAAGGAATATGATCCAATGTGCATATGGAAGCTGCCTGTGACCCTTGAAGCCCTCAGCTATAGTATCCTCCATCTCTGATAGAAGGAGGTCCCAAATATCGAACACGATCTGCTGCATCAGGGCGTTGAGGAGCCAAAGCTAGAGGTGAGTCAAGCCCTCTCTGTATCCCATCCTAGGAAGTAGTGTCCTCCTAATGATAGCCTCTAGCACTCGAGCTGTAGGAGTAAGGTCACTGGGGTTCCTCCTTGACCCATCACCAAAGGGCTCCTTGAAGCAATGGTGCACAAGATCTATAGGGGGCACCATACCACCATGAGGACGCCTGGGAGGCTCTTGCTATCCATAACATACCTCATATAACCTGATAGGCTGCTCCTATAACCTCAGTATCTCCCTAGCCCTCTGACTCATCATCCTATAGTCTCTGCCTCTGAATGCAAAGTGTATAAAGTTATGCTGCGGGTCAATGTAGAGCGAAGCATAGAACTACCGAACCCAAGATTACTATGACTAATTGAAAGCATCTAGGCCCCTAATTGGGTTTCGGTGATTAATGACAATACAAGATTACTATGACTAATGTGTGTTTTGCAGAGGCAATTATGTTAGGTCATGGTAATGGAGATCAATTAGGCAATCATGGGTGTCATGCCCCTACGATGGAAATCGTTTTGGTTTTCAAAGGATGGACAACAAGGTTAAAGATGACTAGTTTTAAGTGTCGATTGGAGTTGGAGAGACACTTAGAGTAGTTTAGGACTTTGTTTTTCCTTTGGCCATACTATTAAGGGGGGTATGGACGAGTAGCTTGACCTAGATGAGTCTAGTGAGTTAGGTGTGGTGCACACTTGTCAAAACTAGCACTAGGTAGCTCCACAACAGCCCTATGATCCTATGGAGCAAACTTCATTCACATATGATTGAGAGTTGGAAGTGAATGGAGGGTCAAGTACTGACTGGACGCTGGCCACAGGGTCCGGTCAGTTCATTTGACCAAGGAGACTGCGTTCGATGTGATAGGAAGCTAAGTGGTCGAGTGACCGGACGCTGAGGTCCAGCGTTCGGTCGACTCCAGTAAGGTTCCAGAGAAGGAATTCTGTGACCGGACGTGACCGGTTAGTACTGACCGGACCCTGGGGGTTCAGCGTCCGGTCGAGTACAGAAAGGTTCCAGTGAGGGTTTAATGTGACCGGGCGCGTCCGGTCAGTGGTGATCGGACCCTTCCAGTGTCCAGTCAACACTTAATCACTGGTGTGCGGGTTGAACTAACCGGAGCGTCCGGTCAACATGACTGGAGCGTCTGGTCACCCCACAGAAGCACATAACGGTTTGTTTTTCAGGCTGCCTTATAAATAGAAGCTCCACTCGTGTGTGGAGTCACTTTTGCTCATTCCAACAGCTGAGAAACATGTTTGTGAGTGCCAAGAAGAGCAAGGTCCTAGTGAGGTGGTTGAGATTTGAGAATCCAAGAGAGTAGCCTCATTAGTGAATCAAGAGTAGCAAAGTGTGCATCCACCATTCTCATTAGGCTTCACGTGGTCAAGTGAGAGTTCGTGCTTGTTAATCTTGGTGATCGCCATCACCTAGATGGCTTGGTGGTGATTAGGAGCTTAGTGATCACCCGGCGGAGCTTGTGGGTGACCCAACTCAAGTTGTGAGTGGTTTTGGGTGATTCACCGCGATAGAGTGTCGAAGAATCAACCCGTAGAGAGCACTTGATCCTTGTACGGATCAAGGGGGAGCTACACCCCTGCGCGGGTACTCCAACGAGGACTAGTGGGGAGTGGCGACTCTCCGATACCTCGGCAAAACATCGCCGTGTTCCTCTCTCTCTCTCTATTTACCTTGAGTATTTATTTTGTGTATTTACTTTGAGTAATTCAATACTTGTTTTTACATTCATAGAATTGCCATGCTAGGGTAAGTTTGGAATATAGGTTGCAAGTCTGTTGTGCGTTAGATTAATAGAAACACTTTTCTAGGCACAAGGGGTTAATTGGGCTAACCGTAGGATTTGTTTATTGCAAGAAAATTTAGAATTAGCCCAATTCACCCCCCCCCTCTTGGGCATCTTGATCCTTTCAATTGGTATCAAAGCCTCGTGCTCACATTTTTAACCTTAATTGCTTAGAGCAAGATGTCTCACGAGGATGGGCCTCCTCCTATCTTTGAGGGAGATGACTTTTCATATTGGAAAATCCGTATGGAGGCGTACTTAGAAGCTCTAGACATTGGTATTCTTAGAGCCACCTCACAAGGCTTCCCAAAACCTCAGGATGCTACACACTTACAAGGCGATGAGGTTAATTATGAAAAATGGAATGCAAAGGCTCAAAACACCATCTTTAGAGGTCTTTGCAAAGATGTGTTCAACCGCGTAAGGAACCACAAAGACACATATGCACTATGGTCGGACGTTTGTGCGCTCCATGAGGGAACCAAGAGTGAGCGTGAGGAATGCTATCATCTTGTGATTAAAAAGCTAAATTCATTTGAGATGCTTCCCAAAGAATATGCTAATGAGATGTATTCACGTTTGAATGTTCTTGTAGAGGAAGTTAATGGGCTTGGACTTACTCAAATGTCACCATCTAATGTTGTGAGAAAGATCTTGAGTGTCCTCCCCATTGACAAATATGGGCATATTGTGACCGTGCTACACCAAGGTGATTTTTCCACTGCTACACTGACACAAATCTTGGGAAAGATCAATGCTCATGAGATGTACATGCACATCACGCCACAAGATGGCTCATCCTCTACCAAGAAGAAAGAGAAGGACATAGCATTCAAAGCTAGCCAAGATAAGGGCAAAGCAAGTATTGAGTATGAGAGCTCAAGTTATGAAGAAGATGAAGATAAAGATGAAGATCTTGCTCTCATGGTGAAGAAAGCCGCCAAAATGCTAAAGAAGCTAAACAAGAGTGGCACCAAGTTCAATGGCAAGAAGAAGAAGTTCTTCACAAGCTCTAGAAAAAAGCCAATCTCTGAAATAGATTACTTCAATTGTGGTGAACTTGGTCATCTAGCACATCAATGCACCAAGCCCAAGAAAGACAAGTTCAAGAACAAGAACAAGGGCAAGAAAGATGACTCAAGTAACGAAGATGAAGATGAGAAGAAGAGGGATGGCAAAAAGAGGGACTTCTACAAGAAGAAGAGTGGAAAGGCCTACATCGTCGGTGATTGGCTCACGGACATTGATTCATCTAGTGGATCATCTAATGATGATAGTGAAAATGAGAAGGTGGCCGCCATTGCTATTGATCTTTCATCTTCACCTCCACCATCGCCATCATCCTCTACACACCTATGCCATATGGCCAAGGGTGAACGCAAGGTAACTAATAATGATGATAGTAGTGATGATGAGCAAGCTAGTGATGATGATAGCGATAGCGATGATGATGATTCACCTTCATATGATGATCTTGTCAAAATACTAAGACAATACACTAAGATCATTAGAAAGAGTAGAGCTAAAAATAAAAAGCTTGATGCTAAAAATGATTCACTCTTAGCAAAATGTGATACATTGAAAAAGGCTAATGTTGAGCTTAAAGAAACAAATGATGCTGTATCATCCAAACTCAAGGAGCTCAAATCTTCTAAGAAAGAGCTTAAAGATAAACATGATAAACTAGAGTGGGTGCACAATGAGCTCATCACTAGCCACAACAAGCTAAAGATGAATATACAACTTTAAAGATCAATTATGATACTCTTGTTATTGTTCAAGAATTTTTACAAAATGAGCCACATAATGCTACTAACCATGTTGTTAAGATTGATATAGCTACATCATGTGATGATTTAATTGATGAGAGCATTGAGCAAGGATCTAGTGGCAAAGGCAAGAAAGTGGTTGAGTGCAATGACTATGATGAATATGTCAACCTCAAGAATGCAAATGAAAAGCTCATGAAAGATCTTGAAGAGATGAAAAGCCACAACACCATTGTGCTAGAAACTCTTGATCATGATGAAGAGTTGATCCTTAAGAATGAGAAGCTCAAAGAAGAGAACAAGAAGCTCAAGGAAGAGAAGAACAATGATGTTCTCAAGGAAGAGAACAAGAAGCTCAAGATGGAGAAAGAGCATCTCAAGGTGGGATTGAGCAAGTTTGCAAGAGGCAAGCATCTCCAAAGTGAGCTACTCATGAACACTGTCATGAAGATAGATAGAAGTGGCATTAGATATGTGGCAAGTGTAGAGAAGAAGAAGGCTCAAGTTCAACAACAACAATCAAAGCCAAAGCCAAAGCCAAAAAGATGTTTTGAGTGTGGACAAGAAGGCCACTTTGCTCATGAGTGCCAAACTCCACCGCCACAACCCTTGCCCAAGCATGCTAGACCCTTTGCCTTCAATGCTCACTATATGCTTAGAAAGAATTCTAGTGGAAAGATGAAAATCATGTTCTTAGGACCCTCTAACAAGAATAGGCCTAAGAAGATTTGGGTGGCTAAGTCACTTGTTGAGAAGGTGAAGGGCCCTCAACAAGTTTGGATTCCTAAAGCTTGAATCTCTTGTGTGTAGGTGAACTACAAGATCAGTGGAAGTCATTGGGTTATTGATAGTGGTTGCACTCAATATATGACCGGTGATCCTCGTATGTTCACCTCACTAGATGAAGAGGTAGACAGACAAGAGAGAATAGCATTTAGAGATAACTCAAAGGGCAAGGTTAAAGGATTGGGCAAAGTGGCAATATCAAATGATCATTCCATCTCCAATGTGCTTTATGTTGCTTCATTGAGCTTTAACTTGCTATCCATTGGACAATTGTGCGATCTTGGCTTCCAATGCTTGTTCACCAAGGAGGTTGTTGTATCCAAGGTAGATGATAATCAAGTGATATTCAATGGATTTAGATGCAACAACTTATATCTAGTGGACTTCACCTCCGAAGATACAAATTTAAAGACTTGCCTATTCACCAAAACAACACTTGGGTGGCTATGGCATAGAAGACTTGCTCATGTTGGGATGAGCTCACTCAAGAAGCTTATGAAGAATGATTTGGTGAGAGGGTTGAAGAATGTGAAGTTTGAGAAGAACAAGCTTTGTAGTGCATGTCAAGCCGGCAAGCAAGTTGCAAATACTCATCCAACCAAAGCTTTCATGTCAACCATAAGAGTGCTAGAACTCCTTCATATGGATTTATTTGGACCAACAACATACAAGAGTTTGGGAGTAAATCTTTATTGTCTTGTGATTGTTGATGACTATTCAAAGTATACATGGGTATTCTTTCTTCATGACAAATCCGAAGTTGCATCTTGCTTCAAGAAGTTTGCCAAGAGAGCACAAAATAAATTTGAAGTGAAGCTCAAGAAAATTAGAAGTGATAATGGCAAAGAGTTTGACAACACAAACATTGAAGCCTATTGTGATGAAGTTGGAATCAAACATGAAGTCTCCGCAACTTATACTCAATAAAATGGTGTAGTTAAGAGGAAGAATCAGACATTGATCACTCTTGCAAGAACTATGCTTGATGAGTACAACACCCCCGAAGCTCTATGGGCGGAAGCAATCAACACCGCATGTTATGCATCCAACCGCCTATTCCTTCAAAAGTTTCTTGGCAAGACACCTTATATGAGTTGCTCAATGAGAAGAAGCCGGACGTCTCCTTCTTTAGGGTGTTTGGTTGCAAATGCTATATCTACAAGAAGTGGCAACACCTAGGGAAGTTCTAAAGATGTTGTGATATTGGTTTTCTTGTTGGTTACTCATCAAAGTCCAAAGCATATAGAGTATTTAATCATGCCACCGACTTGGTTGAAGAAACATATGATGTGAAATTTGATGAATCTAACGGCTCGCAAGGAGCACATGAGAATCTTGATGATGTAGGTGATGAACCATTGAGGGAGGCTATGAAGAATATTCCGGTAGGAGACATCAAGCCAAAAGATGATAAAGATGATGTACAAGTCATTGATCAACCTTCTTCATCAAGTGTGCCACAAGATGGTGAAAAAGATGGGAGAATAGAAAATGAAGATACTCATATCTCCCATGAGAAAATGGTGGTACAAGCACAAGATGTTGATGCTCAACAACCTCCTCCTCAAGTGGTCAATAGAAGAAATACACCTCTCCTACAAGATCATCCACGAGATCTCATCATAGGGAGTCCATCAAAGGGTGTAATGATTCGATCTAAAAAACTTGCTTTATTTATTACTCATCACTCTTTTGTCTCTTGCTATGAGCCTACCAAGATAGAAGAAGCTCTTAAAGATCCAGATTGGATCAATGCCATGCATGAAGAGTTGAACAACTTCACTCGCAATGAAGTTTGGACTCTTGAAGAGCGACAAAAAGGTGCAAGAGTCATTAGAACAAAGTGGGTGTTTCGCAACAAGCAAGATGATCAAGGTGTTGTTGTGAGGAACAAGGCAAGACTAGTTGCAAAGGGGTTCTCCCAAGTTGAAGGTTTGGATTTTGGAGAGACCTTTGCACCGGTTGCAAGATTAGAAGCCATCTGTATCCTACTTGCATATGCATCACATCATGAAATGAAACTATATCAAATGGATGTGAAAAGTGTATTTTTAAATGGCTTTATTAATGAACTAGTCTATGTTGATCAACCTCCCAGGTTTAAAGACCCTAGATATCCTAATCATGTTTATAGGTTGTTCAAGGCACTATATAAGCTTAAGCAAGCCCCAAGAGCTTGGTATGAGCGCCTTCGGGACTTTCTTATTGAGAAGGGCTTCACCATTGAGAAGGTCGACACCACACTATTTACCAAGAAGCTTGATGGGCATATCTTCATTTGTCAAGTATATGTTGATGATATTATCTTTGGATCATCAAATGAAGACTCTTGCAAAGAATTTGGTAAATTGATGTCGAAGGAGTTCGAGATGTCCATGATTGGTGAGCTTACATTCTTTCTTGGTTTTCAAGTCAAGCAAATGAAAGAAGGCATCTTCATCTCTCAAGAGAAATACACAAAAGATCTTCTCAAGAGATTCAAGATGGATGAATGTAAGCCAATCAAGACACCAATGCCTATCAATGGACATCTTGACCTAGATGAGGGATGTAACCCGGTTGATCAAACTCTCTACCATTCCATGATTGGTAGCTTGTTATATTTAACCGCATCTAGGCCCGACATCATGTTTAGTGTGTGTATGTGTGCTAGATTTAAAGCTAATCCTAAGGAAACACATTTAATTGCTATAAAAAGAATCCTTAGGTATCTTAAGCACACACCAAGCATTGGCATTTGGTATCCCAAAGGAGCTATATTTGAATTAGTTGGCTATTCCGATTCGGATTATGTCGGTTGCAAAGTTGATAGAAAAAGCACATCTGGAGGATGCCATTTGCTTGGTAGATCACTTGTGTCTTGGTCCTCCAAGAAATAAAATAGTGTGGCTTTGTCCACCGCCAAAGCGAAATACATTATCGCGGGTGCTTGTTGTGCACAAATATTATACATGAAACAAACTTTGCTAGACTATGGTGTAGTTTTAGAAAAGGTACCTCTTTTGTGCGACAATAAAAGTGCGGTAAAACTTGCAAATAATCTGGTTCAACACTCTCGCACCAAGCACATAGATATCCGCCATCACTTTCTAAGAGATCGTGTTGCTAGAAATGATATATCACTAGAAGGTGTAAGAACCGAAGATCAATTAGCGGATATCTTCACTAAACCGCTAGATGAGGCTATATTTTGTAGATTGCGGAATGAGCTCAATGTGCTTGATTTTAGCAACTTCACTAAAAATTGAGCTTGTGTTGTCCCTTGCATTTATTGTAATATACAACATGTTTAATTTTTTGTAATGCATATAGGGCTTGTCTAACATAGTTAAGATAATCGCCGAAAAGCGTGTGAAGAAGCTTAACCTTGGATCAAACTTGACAAGCAACTAGATTTACTTACAAGTATTGCATATGCATGAATGTTATTTTGTTCCATTTGCCCTCTTATTGCCTATTTTCTTAAAAAGAATTATAGCCTAAGGTAAAATATTTTGAAAAATATGAGGGTTTGAGAGAGGTCACTCACATCAGTCCCAATTGGTGTTTATTTGGATCTTAATTGAGTTGGGACTTGATTGTGAACAGGCAGCACGGAGGAACATTGAAGACTTGCTAGAAAAGGAGTGACCGGACGCTACACCGGACTTTAATGTCCAGCGTCCGGTCAGTTCACAGGAGGTGAACAGAAGCTGAAGGAGTGACCGGACTCTACGTTTGTGCGTCCGGTTAGGAAGGGTTCCAGCGTCCGGTCGATCTACATGGCGTTAAAGGCAACTAACCGGACTCTGGCTGCATCCGGTCATGGACCACCGGACGTGTCCGGTCATTAGATCTCGTGCGGCTTTCAGCCGTCATCCACATGCTCCCCACCCCAACTAGCGGACTCACGGTCACGGCGTCGGTGTCACGCCTCTTCCGGTCGCGTAGATGCATAGTCGCGCGGTCACCGATCGCCGAACGCCTCATCCGCTCGTGCAGAGGCGCCTCCACTTCGATGCGGGGCGCCATCCATGCCGTCATCCACTCCGATGTATAGACACGCCTCCACTCTACTCGCACATACACGCCTCCACTTCGACGCACAGTCGCGCAGACGTTGGCTGCAGGTCGCTGCCCCGCCGCACAGTGTCTGAGGCCTGCGAGCACGCCCGCGGGCAAGACATGCTCGCGGATAGGAGGCACGAGCACATGATGCTACCCGTGGCTGGTGGCAGACACGGACACGGGTACACAGTTTTACTCGCGAGTACTACCCGTTCGGCTGCTCAGTTCTCATCTCGTTTTAGCTTATTTCAGCTTATTTTCTCTCATATAATACTATTGAATCATCCAAAATCATCCGAAATCTGATCAGCTTGTTTGAGCTCGTTTCGGCTTATATCTATGGGTAAAATGACCGTTGGCATCTTTACTTTTTCTCAACCCACTCCATCTCGTTGGAAGTGCGCGTGCCGTGTCTGCGTCACATCATATGTCCACCTCGTCTAGGAGTAGCACTACTACTTGACTAGACGGGGGCTGGGCGGGGCTCCGAAACCCAGGCTGTGTTTAGTTCTAGGAAGTTGGAATTTGGGGCTACTGTAGCACGTTCGTTTTTATTTGGCAAATAGTGTTCAAACATGGATTAATTAGGCTCAAAACGTTCGTCTCGTAATTTCCCACCAAACTGTGCAATTAGTTTTTTTTCGTCTACATTTAATGCTCCATGCATAGGCCGCAAACATTCGATGTGACAGGTACTGTAGCACTTTTTGGGATATTGGGGTGGAACTAAACAAGGGCCAAGTGGAGATCACTACAGGAAACGGGAACATCGCTTTCCATGTGTTGGTGTTTGGTGGAGGTATATTCTCATTCTGCTCCGATCCACGCAGCGCGGCCTTCTGCCTGGTGTGGGGTAGCGACGTATGATCTGTTGTTGTCGCTGTGCAGACTATCCCGAGCGAGCGAGAGAAGTTGGCCAGGCCAGGCCAGGCATTGATCGGCTGGGATTTTTTTTCCAAATCGCCAATGCGAGATGGTCAATATTTTAAGGGAGGAGCATTTTGTCATGCGCGCAGGTGAGGTGCGGTAACAAATCTGTCCGCGTCAGTCATCATTACCTTTTGGTGTTGTATAGTATGTGCCTGTTTGTGTTGTGATTCCTTTCTCATAATTCTGTCCGTCCGTCCGTCCGTGACTCCAAGTGGTGAGTTGGTGTCCAGTGCAGTTTGCCCATGAACATTTTTAGAGCCATGCATATCATGTCCATGGCCATGACCCATGAGAGGATAGGCGTAGGCACTGCTGCTGGATTTGAAACATGTTACAGTGATTGAGCTTTACTGACGCTTCGAAAAAGTTGTACTGAAGCAGCCAAGCAAGCAGCTAGGTTTCAACAGTTAACTGCACCTCCAATATCTTCAGACCGCAGTCAACTTCTTTTCTCTCATTTTTCAATCCGAGCAACAATAATTCCCAGTGGAGGTGCTCGTAGAATAGTCGTGTTCCACACAAGAACTAGCTAGGGATGGATATCCAGCGGGAGCCACCGATCAAAGGCCAAAAATTGCATACCCGCAAAAAAAAAAAAAAGGGCCAAAAATTGCAAGCTCAACAACCCTGTGCGGGCCGGGTTGTGTCGGTGGCTCACTCTAGTCTATAGTTTCTGGTCCAAAAGAAAAAACACATGGAATGCGAGGTAGGAGGAGTGGCTCCTTCTTCCACTCCTGTCATTTCTTTATTTGTTTATCTTTCCCGGCACATGCGTGTTCAGCTTCCTCAGCTAGCCTGGCACCAACCATGTATGCATCTCCATCTCGGGAGTCGGGAGCATTGTCCATGGCCGACCTCGCTCAGCAGCAGGAGGCTCCCTGGCCAGTTTCGTATTGCAACTGGCAAGCTAGCGTCTAGCGACCGCTGTACAGAACAGCGACGTTTCACCGGAAAAGATACTACATACTGAGGGTCAAGAACCAATTGCAAGCAGTGCACTAGACAGTGATTTTTAGAAATCACTCAGCAGCAGGAAGCTCATACTGGCCTAGTGGCCTGGGGTGACTGACGTTTGTGCTCCCTGATTCAATGATTTTTAGAAAAGATTTAGTATTTGAAGCACCCTGCTATTAAATCAGATATTCTTTTTTTTTTGTAAAAAAAATGTAAGTTAAGCCCTGGCGTGGCAATAATTCGGTACTAATTGAGTTGCGTCGGTCGGTTACAGTGAGTATACTATGTGTTGATTAGTGGAGCTATGCAGCTGGCCATGGGACAATTAAAACAACTATGTGTTGTCAATCATGTTGTTAGCCACGAGCAATACAAAATTCGCAAACCGACAGATCGGCAAGCATACGTTATTGCATTTGATTGATGCATGGAGTGGAGAGCTTTTTTTTCGAAAAAAAAAAGGATCATGGAGAGTTGAGAGCCTTTTTAATTCGCCACCGACAGTGCCAATGCCATGAGCTGGTAGGTACTAGGTACGTCTGACTCAGTGTGGCACACGCACCTTCCTTCCCTAGCAGTAGCAGAGCAGTGTAGGGGGAAGGGAAGGCCCCAGCAGGCCAGCACGGCAGCACCCACCCTCCACGGGTCAAACACCCCCCTCCCTCTTCAAAACTCCCCACCCCGGTCGAAGGTCACCTCGCTCAGTCCGTAACCCATCGCCAGGACCAGGAAGGCTCGCGGCTCGCCACCGCCTGCCCCAGCCACCCAAAGCGTCCCCATCCATGCGCCGCTGACCGCGCTCGCCATCAAAGCCAACTCTACCCGAGCGAGGGAAGGCAGCTCTCAGCCCAGCAGCCGGCCGGCCGGCAGCTAGCCATGTATTCGGCCAACCACTGGGGCGGCTCGTTCGAGATCGCCGATGGCGCGGCGGAGGACGATCACAGCCGCAACATGGACCTGGACCGCGGCGCGCTGTCGGCGCGGCAGCACCACGAGCTGGACGAGACGCAGCAGAGCTGGCTGCTAGGCCCGCCGGAGGCCAAGAAGAAGGACAAGTACGTGGACCTCGGGTGCATCGTCGTCAAGCGCAAGGTCCTGTGGTGGGCCTTGTGGTGCGTCGTCGCCGCTTTCGTCCTCATCGGCCTCCCCATCATCATCGTCAAGTCCATCCCACACAAGAAGCCCGGCCCGCCGCCGCCCGATCAGTACACAGAGGCGCTGCACAAGGCGCTCCTCTTCTTCAACGCCCAGAAATGTGAGTTTGATTTTTTGTTGAGAAAAAAGTTGAATTTTTTGGAAACTCTGCTCTGCTACTGACCATGTCATGTGTGGATACCACGATAGGATAGGAGTATTTGTATTTGTTAATCCATCCATCGGCTGAAACATGTGTGGATCTGCCATTTTTACTGCAACTTGCAGAGCAAAATTCGATATATAGCAGTCACATATGATGAGAAATTTGATCGAATTGCCATTTTTGACCATTCATTATCTTGAGTTCTTGCACCTCGGTACAGCTGTCCACAGCTTCATGCAACCCCACCAGCGGAATGTTCTGTCCTGTTTTCCTGTCACTACTACACCTTTAATTTAATTTGCAGAAAGTGACGGTCTGAATCTGATGTGGGGATGGAGAAATCGCCCAAATCCCAATTGCCTTCGAATCGGTAGGAGTAGGATAGGAGCAATCTTGGCACGTTCGCTCACATGTATGTAGATGTAGGCCACCAAGTTGATCCATTCTTTAAGTAACACAGCACAAAAAATTCAGCTTTAGGATCTGAATCAAGTTAACTGCGTGTAGGTAGATCTTGCTGAATTGAATTAATTCTCCGTTCTTGTAGCATATATGTACTTACTTCATCTTTTCCCGAATCGCCTGTACTCTCTGTGATTCTCTGTTCTTGCTGAATTCTATGTGGACCTTGCACGGAGTACAGTGTGCCTGTAGATCTTGCCTACTGTATTCTATGTGATCGACAGTATCTGTTTGCTCAAATTGTAATGGTCGTCTCTCCGATCCGATCTCTTCTCATACATAAGATGATAAGAACAATTAAAATTTTGACAGCCGGCCACCTTCCCAAGAACAATGGCATCAAGTGGCGCGGGAGCTCTGGGCTGTCAGACGGCTCCGACGCCAAGGACGTCAAGGGTGGCCTCGTCGGCGGCTACTACGACGCTGGCGACAACATCAAGTTCCACTTCCCGATGGCCTTCTCCATGACGCTGCTGAGCTGGTCGGTGATCGAGTACAGCGCCAAGTACAAGGCCATGGGGGAGTATGACCATGTCAGGGAGCTCATCAAGTGGGGCACCGACTATCTGCTACTCACCTTCAACTCCTCTGCTTCCACCATCGACAAGTTATACGCTCAGGTAAACAACAAGACGCTCATCTTCATCTTCCAGAATACAGTATATGTAAATCTAGAGACATGCATGAAAGGTCTAACCATTAACGCTGAAATATGCAGTATCTTGTGACATTTTATCTCCTAATGCCCACCACTATATATAGTGAGCAATTTGTCCCAATCCTTTTCCTTTGAATAAAATCTAAGAGGAAATATGAGTTTTACTACTTACAAGCAGTTTACAGAAAATACTACAGTGAGTGAGCTCATCAAGTGGCAATTTAGTTCTGCAGTTTATTAATGGACCGGCACACCCAAGAACCTTTTGACTTGCCACATGGCTTCATAGTAAAATAAGGTTCAGCTTCCAACCATCAGCATGTGCTTGCCATGTTCCTATACAAGCAAAACTAGTTGCTTGCTTTGTCTGCTGGTGCGATCGAGACCATTTTTTCCTTCCAATTTTGATGCGATCTAGAACATGACTCAGTACTACTGGCCATATGCATGATAACGGTGAGAAAATACCCAAATGAAATGCTTAGTTTGTAGCGCAAGACAATTTCCCCACCAAATGTTGAACTAGCTTGCATTCTCAGCTTGCCACCAGTTGCATTCTGGATTCAAAATATAATCACGGGCAAACAATTTTTATTGGAAAAAAACTGAAACTGAAACATGTGAAGTCAAGTAAATAAATTTGGCAGCTCCCTTCAGAGTTCAGACACTGCTAATAAATTACAGCCGTGAATCCGTAGGTGATGACTGTTGACTTAGCTTGCTCGTGCAAATTAAAATGGTGGTTGTCTCGTATTGAATTTGATCTGGTACGTGCTTGGTCCGTCCAGGTGGGTAGTGCAAAGATCAACGGCAGCCGGCCGGACGACCATTACTGCTGGAACCGGCCGGAGGACATGGCGTACCCTCGGCCTTCACTGTCGGTGAGCTCCGCCCCGGATCTGGGTGGCGAGGTCGCCGCGGCCCTGGCGGCCGCCTCCATTGTGTTCCGTGACAACAACGCCTACTCCAAGAAGCTGAGCCAGGGCGCGGCCACCGTGTACAAGTTCGCGCGGCAGTCGGGGCGGCGCACCCCGTACTCTCTCCGGCAGCCGGACATCGAGTACTACTACAACTCCACCAGCTACTGGGACGAGTACATGTGGAGCGCGGCGTGGATGTACTACGCGACGGGCAACAACAGCTACATCACCTTCGCCACCGACCCGCGGCTGCCCAAGAACGCCAAGGCCTTCTTCAACATCCTCGACTTCTCGGTGTTCAGCTGGGACAACAAGCTCCCGGGCGCCCAGCTGCTGCTGTCGCGGCTGCGCATGTTCCTCAACCCCGGGTACCCGTACGAGGAGTCGCTCATCGGCTACCACAACGCCACCAGCCTCAACATGTGCATGTACTTCCCGCGCTTCGGCTCCTTCAACTTCACCAAGGGCGGGATGGCGCTCTTCAACCATGGCAAGGGGCAGCCGCTGCAGTACGTCGTCGCCAACTCCTTCATCGCCGCGCTCTACGCCGACTACATGGAGGCCGTCAACGTCCCCGGCTGGTACTGCGGGCCAAACTTCATGACCACCAACGACCTCCGGGAGTTTGCAAAGTCTCAGGTAGGTTAGGTAGGAGGATCCAGTAGGAATAATTCATTCTCTCTCTCTCAAGAAGATATATATGCATACATCAACCATGGTGCTCCTGCCTCGTCCTGCAGATCAACTACATTCTTGGTGACAACCCCAAGAAGATGAGCTACGTGGTTGGGTTCGGCAAAAAGTACCCGCGGCACCTGCACCACCGTGGCGCGTCCACGCCGCACAACGGCGTCAAGTATTCGTGCACCGGTGGCTACAAGTGGCGTGACTCCAAGAAGGCGGACCCGAACCTGCTGACGGGCGCCATGGTCGGCGGGCCTGACAGGAACGACGGCTTCAAGGACTCGCGCAACACCTTCGGGCAGAACGAGCCGACGCTTGTGGGCAACGCCGGCCTCGTGGCGGCCCTGGTGGCTCTCACCAACAGCGGCAGGGGAGTCGGCGTCACCGCCGTCGACAAGAACACCATGTTCTCCGCCGTGCCGCCAATGTTCCCCGCCGCGCCGCCGCCGCCGTCGTCATGGAAGCCGTGAGTACTACTAGCCGATCGGTACGGTCGTTTGGTCATACGATTTTTGGTGAGATCGCCGATCACGTACGCGCGCGAATTCTTTTGTACAATATACCACGTTAACAGTACTGTAAGCAAATACGTACTGCGCACGGTGGCATGCATCATGCGTGACCTGTAGATGTTTTTATGGATTACATTACAGTTAATAAATGGATGAATACATATATACCTTCGCAATCAATGTTCAGTTAGTTCGTGGTTCTATTCTCTCACACGTACTATATATGTGCTATTCTGCTTCTGCATGCGGTACGAAATTAAGGTTGTTATACGACAATTTTTTGTTGTATATAATAACTGACCGCTAAATCCAAAACCAGAGCACGAATCCAGGCAGAGTTTGGTTTGGCATAGCAATAGCATGTGGTCATGTGGACGTGAACATGTTCCCAAAGTTCCCTCTGCAGTAGAAAGCGAGATTAGCAAACGCCGAAATTAGCCTTGCAAGGAAAAGGAAAAGCATGTCGGGCCTTTTGGAAAAATCAGAAGCCTGCGAAATGATAGCTCGAAAAACACCACAAATTCAAGACCAACCTCATTATTTGAGAGCCAAAATTGGTAAGAAAATAATTCAAAAAAAATGGTAAGAAAAACATTCTTCCCGCCGGCGAACATCTTGGTTGCTTGGATGGTGTCTTTAGAACATCTAGCGCTACTGTTCTAGGATCCCAAAAATATCTAAAATTTATAATGAAACATGACAAAAACATGAAAATCGGCCTCGGTACGCTGGACAAAAAAAAAAACCCCTAAAGCTTAGTGCTTAGATAGACATCATGTAGAACGTCCATCCGAGAGCCAAAAGCCATGTTTGGAAGGTTAATTATTAGCCAGAGCTAAAACTATCAACCGCGATTCTAGTAGTAAACTACAGGGCATCCAAACAGCGCGATTCCAGTAGTGAACTACAGGGCATCCAAACAGTACGTAATAGAATTCCAGTTCAACTCCGGAAGATTGCCGAGTTGGTCAAAAGGTCTCGAGGGTTCAAATCCCACTCTCAACATACATCAGTTTGCTTTTCATCATTTTCTTTTGATTTTAATAATACCCTCCTACAGCATTTGTCAAAGCTCCAAAGTCATGTGCATCCTAGGTTTTAAAATTAAATGTGTGCAGCTCTAGAGGCTTGAGGAGCTGAGAAAGGCACTTTTAAGTCTCATCAATTATATAAATCGTCATCTCGTTCCTATTCCTAGCATGAAGCAAAAACTCCATCCTTCTCCATTGAGGAGGGTGCAAAGACTAATGCGCCAGAACAAGGTCTTACTTCATCAATCACAGTTAACAGAACATGTGCCTCAAAAATACTGTGAACGGAATGCCAACAGGCCTATGATGATTTTCTGATGGAAAGATCCATGTGAAGATAGGCAATGAAGGCAACAAAAAACAGCAACACTGCAGATATCAGCATCAATGGTTCCGCCAGCATGAAGATCGGATTGAATTCATAGTACACCTAAAGTTACCATAATGTTCCACAGATTAGAATCATCAGAAGAAATAAGGCGGGTTGCCAGCTAGGCAGCGATCCTGACCACCAAGCGCTCAAAATCGACGGCTTGGATTGCTGCCTGGCCAGGCAACCTTTGCCTGGGGTGCTGAAAGCAAACAGGCCCACATGGCCTCATCAGAATGTGAATAAGTACCTGGAAAGGAACGTTGTGCTCTCCTACAACATTTTTCTTCTTCAGTACAACTGTCGTCCTTCCAACAACATCAAGGTATGAATAACTAGTCTGCATCAGTTAAGACCATCATAATCACAAAATACTCTCATTAGCAAAGTTTGATAAAGGCACTGTTCCATTTGCAAAGGAGCAGATGCTCAGACTTGTTTTGGTGGACTTCTAGTCCTCCAAGATAGGAAACTACAAGGCTGACATAGAAACTAAGCCATGACAGCCCCCAAACTAAGTCGAAATACAAAGTTCTGGGACTCAGCAATATGCACAGCTCACGATAGAAACTAAACCAGGACAGCAAGTGTTGCAAAGGCCCTACCAGATGCTAGCTGATTCCATAGTGTACACTTACAATGGTTTATCTGAGATTATATTTTATCTATCCATTGTTGTTGGTGTGAATCAACAGTAGCGTGCGCCAGAAGGAAAGTTGGGCATAAGAGGGGAGCGTAGTTAATGTTAGGAAGGAAAGGTGGGATTACCTCAAGATGTTTCTCTGTCACAAAAGGAACTACAGGCTGTGGATTTTTTGATCCTTCAGGAAGCACAACCTGCAACATTACATGATTTGAGAAGATTCTGCTATATGTGAATACCAAAAAGAACAACTTTTGATATCTCATCGGCACTCCTGGTAATATTTCTCAAAATCTTGTAATGGATAAAAATAAAAAGTTGGACTAGACAAGGAACATGGCAGTCAGCACGCGGGGGGTGGGGTGGGGGGGGGGGGGGGGGGGGGGGGGGGGGTTACACTAGCAAGAAATGAGAAGCTGCTACATATCCAATTATTCGTTTCGAGCTAGGTTACTTTTACCAGTAGTACAAAAGATGCTCATCAGAAAATATAAACCTTGTTCAGACTTACTTTAACTGTAAGATCGTCAACCACAGTATCCAATAGAGGGCAACCAAAAGTAAGGTTGATGTAGCGCCGGCCATCAACTGACTCAAAGACAAAATCTTGCAATGGAAGACCATAGCCAATGGTGAAAGTGCAGTGCCAGCCACCAAATAATGGATATCTGGGCTCAATTTCTAGCTCGGACTGGGTTAAAAAAACATGCTTTAGCTTGCCATTTTACATTGAAGTAAAATAAAAGGGCATCTTCCAGTAACTAGAATAGCAATTCATTAAAATCTAATGCTTGTGGAAACATATCTTGTACCTTGTGTGAATCAGTGCGCAGATGGGATGAGGAGATGTTACCAATCTCATCACGATAGTAAACTGAATGAACCCGAGGTGGCAGCCTTGCAAGAAGATTCTTAAAGGACGAAGCTCCACTGACAGATGGCCTAGATTGATACTCAAGCCTAGCAAGAAAGTTCTCAATCACTAACTATGAAGCATTTAACAAAAACTAGAAAAGCTGCTCGAAACATGCTTTTCAGCTTTTAGTTTATTTCCTCAGCCAGCTTTTCAAAAGCCGGCTCAACAGATGGATTGTTTGTTTCAGCTTCTGGCTTCTAGCTGGCAGAAACCAGTAAAAAGCTAAAACAAACAGGCCATTACTTGAACTAATGAGTTGCTTATACTTCACTTCATACTACAGCTTCAAATCAAGAGATTCAGATATCCATTTCCATACCACATTATTTACTTAACAAATAGAAACATGCCTATGTGGATTTAACATGGCATGTGCTACATATTCAAAGGCAAAGCAGTGCTGGAAGGTACCAGTCCATATATTACTACGTTTCATCATTACCAGATCTATATCATTGAAAAAGGTGAACAAGTTGAGAACAGTTGACTAGATGATGTCCGGGAAAGCATCCCCAACTCACAAATGCCACTGGTTCTTGCTGACATGTGGCACTGTGGCCCACATGTCAGTCTGACAGCCAACAGAATTCTTCATAGGAGATAATTTCATAGTCGCATTTGTCTCGTATCCAATGCTATCTTTAGGACCAGATAAGCTATAGAGATGGGAGTGTAAAGACTATAACCTGGAAAAGACTCCTTTGTGACGAGCACCGCCGTGTTTCAATTTATACTGCTTGGTGATTTGGATGTTTCCCCAGTGAGAAATCTCCACCTTGCGTACAAGTTCCTCAACAACAGCAAATGGACGGTTATTCTCATAATGCACAAGAATTGGCAAATAGGAGTTTGGCATCTGGTTATTGTATGTGCCATATTTCACTTCAGAACCAGCTCGTGTGGTAGGATCAACCCTTGTGAAGGATTCAATCCTATTGCTTGGCATTTTGATGTAGGTAACCTGCTCCAGGACATGGTAGGGGCGAGAGAAGCACCGCACTGTCACGGTAGTAAACCAGCTGGGACTCTGACTGGCTAATCTCAGCGGGAAAGGGCTCTAAAGAGTGAGTGAGCATGTATAACACTTCTAGAGTGGTTGCATCGCCAGGTTTCAGAGGAGTGCTGAGCAGAACAGAGTAGAGGCGAGGGGCATCGGGAGCGGTGGTGGCGAGCTCGGAGGCTTCCGTCGAGAGGGGTACGAATGCCTTCTTCTTGCGTTTCCCCTCCACTCTCGTGGCCTTGACAATAGAGAGATGTTGAACCTCTGTGGGCGTGAAGGCGAGAAGAACTCGTGATGCTTCAGAGGCAGTGGGAGCATTCTCGACCTGGCACAAAGGGATTGAAAAGTTGTGGAAGATGCCTATGCTGGAGAAAGTAACAGGTGCTGGCTGCCAATTTGAGCAAAAGGGGCGAGTAAGACATTACCTTCAATGTTAGGAAGACTTTGACGATGGGACCCGTGAGGTCGATCTGCAGGCAATCGAAATTTGTAGATGAAGAAAATGCCATACATAATAACGATTTGAGAGGAAGAGATTTGGCACGGATAAAGGGGACTTTAGCAAGGGATCGCCCTCAATCTATCTCTTAAACCCTGAAGTGAAGCTTCCGCCACCGATACAAGTGAATCAGAGCGGGTCATTACAGCGCAGGATTTGGATCGAGAATTGTGACTATATACTGCAGTATATCTAAGCAATCGGGTCTTTCAAAGAAAAAAAATATATGCATCTAAGTAATCTAATCTCGAAGGGGAAGCTAATAAAAGGGTCCAGTCGCAGTGATCCACTTGACACGAGCCAGCAACCTGACGGCCTGCAAGATGTGATTTAGGAAGGGGGAGAAGAAGAAGACGTGGAGGAGGAGGAAGATATACCCAGGGTCAGGAGAAGATGAGTTACAAACCCTTTTCTCTGCAGAGACGACCCGGATGCCGTCCTCCGGCGGCAAGGAAGAGCAGGAAACGGCGGACGCGATGACGAGCAGGAGGAGGGTACGGGTGGCTATGGTTCGGAGGGACAAGGGCAACATCACGCCTCGGTGGTCCATCATCGCCGGCGGTCTGGCTGGATGGGGACTCACCTTGGCTTTGGGAATTGGTTTGGGACTTCGGGAGAGAGGAGGGAAAGATCTGGGAGGGGAGCGTGGGCCCACCCGAGTGCGTCGTGCGTGATTTGTTGACTGAGGGGCTGCTTGGTTTTGGAGCCAGCCTAGCCTGGCCTCGCCGAGCAAGGCAAGCCTACCTCACCGGGACAGGACCAGGACAACGAAATTTGCTCGCCAGGCAAGGCAATTCTCTATCTCTTCTCTACAACAACAAAAAAATAAGTAACGGTATCGTCTTACCGCCTCGCCTTAACCGCGCCCGTGTTAAAAAGACCGACCATTGGCAAGCGCCCGTTTCCAGCGCCCGCACGCCTAGAAAAAAATGGAAGCCGCTCGCCTCCCCTCGCACCCTTCGACCCCGCCCAACCCCACACTGTCCCTCTCCGTCCTCGCTCCCAACGCCCCTTCGGCCCTTCCCAATCTTCTGACGGTGGGTCTACTCCCAGCGCCCACGCAAGCTTAGCCACATCCCGACCTCTCCCTCCGCTCCATTGTGGCCCTTCCCAATCTCGTCCTCCTATGCCTTCCTCGTCCAACAACGTTGGGTCTACTCAAGGCCCTCTATCCCTCTCTTCCCTGCGATTCAAAAAGAACATGCCCCAGGCCTCCATGACCCACCTGTTAGCAAAATTATTGCTCTACCAAGAGGACAAGATCGACAAATTTCTCTGTTATGCCGGTGCCTACCCTTCGTTGGATAGAATGCTTCTTAGGAAATTTGCATTGAGAGTTATTGGTATGAAGACATAGGCGGACCAAGGTAGGGTGGCCGCCCTACGTCCCTTGCAGCGAGTACTGCCCTACCCTTCCCCTGTTTGGCGACCTCCCCGGCTTTCGAGACTCGAGCGGTGAGCAGGTGGCGGAAGAATCAGAAGGTTGAAGACGACAAACGAGTTGTGGTTGGGCTACTGGTGGTTGGCTACATTGGGGCCTTCTGTGACAAACTGGGTAGTCTGGCCAGGCCCAATGGCCCATCAGCTTGATCCAGTTAGCAATAGGGCAAGCAGGGGCAAGGCACAAACTGACAAAGGCCAACTCCACTCGAGCGACTCAACGGCGTGTGACGCTCAGGATCGGCAGTGGGCGCGCAATGGCTCTCCGTGACTCCGCCTCTCCTAGATCCCGACGACTGGCGGGTGGCTGCCCTGCGTGCGCAGCTGATCCGGCCTTCGGCGGACGGCAACAGCAGCCGATCACCTATGGCCAGCGCGTGCCATGTAGTGCCCTTATAGCGCCCGTTGCCCCTAACGTCGACTTGACCATCTCCTAGCTGAAAGCCCTAGTTTGGTTTTAGATAATTGATGAAACCTATTGTTGGAGACCAATACTAGGGTACCCAAAGAGGAGGAGCTAATAACCATCAACATTGATTCATCCAAGCGGTCAAGAGCGCGAGTACAGCTCCAACCGACCCCTAGGTGCGCAAGCTCCGCCTTGCCCGGCCTCTGAGGGCGAACTCTGCCTCGCCCGACCTCTGAGGGCGGGCTCCGCCTCACCCGACACCGAGGTCATGGGCTCCGCCTCGCCCGACCTCTAAGGATTGGCTCTGCCTCGCCCGACACTAAGGCTACGGGCTCCATCTCTCCCAACCTCTGAAGGCTGCTTCTGCCTCGCCCGGCCTCTGAAGGCGGGCTACGCCTCGCCCGACCTCTGAGGGCTGGCTCCGCCTCTCCCGACACCAACACCGCGGGCTCCGCCTCGCCCGACCTCTGAGGGCTGGCTTCGCCATGGCCAACACCAAGGTCGTGGGCTCCGCCTCGCCCGACCTCTGAGGGCTGGCTCTGCCTCACCCGACACCGAGGCCACGGGCTCTGCATCGCCCGACCTCTGAGGGCGGGCTACGCATCGCCCGACCTCTAAGGGTTGACTTCGCCTCGCTTGACCCTTGGGTTTGCGCTCCGCCTCGCCCGGCCTCTGGGAGGGGACTCCGCCTCACCTGACCCCGAGGCCAGGGGATCCGTCTTGCCCGACGGAGACCCATACCACCACCAACCACACCAGGTCTAAGCAAATAGGTCTAGGTCAAAGCTCTGACATCAGGGAGGTGACCGACATGCCCTGATATAACTCGTGGCCATGACGGGCCATACTTGGGGATTCACATCAGGAACAGCGTCAGGCGTACCGGTGCTATTCTACCTAACCCTCGTACGAACACTGACAGGCGCGTCAGTTCACCACGACGTCCGCTAGGACGAAGTGGAGCGCCACGACCAGGAGACGACACCTGCGTATGGCGCTAGTGACGGACAGGGCCACGATGTGGAGCTGTCCCTATTGACGTCTATAGGGTCGGCGGGACCCGCATGAAGGAAAAGAAGGACCCGATGATCCTGGAGGACTTCTTATCCTTCTCATTCTCCTCTTCTTCCTCCACTATAACCCGTGCTTTCCCTTAGCCTATAAAAGGGAAAGCAGGGCATCCCATGAAGGGGAATCGAATCTCGAACCGATTAGAACACACAAGCACACAGTCAAGAGGCGACCAAACTCTCGGCATCCGTTCGTTCCTTTCACCAGAGACTTAGGACATGTCCCTCTCTCGGACGTTTGTAACCCCTACTGCAAACTTTCAGTGCTAGTAACACGAGCAGCGGCAATGAACTAGACGTAGGGACATTCTGCCTGAACCAGTATAAACCTCGTGTCCTCTTAGTATACCATCCGAGCCAAACGTGTAATATTAGAAATTTACTAGTCAGTGGCAACTCGAAACACCAATAGTTGGCGCACCAGGTAGGGGCCTTTTGCGCGTCTCGACATCCAACACCAGGCATTGGATGGCTAGTCACAACGTCAGCTGGGTCCCAGGTGCACGCGTGCGCTTTGGGAACCTAGACTTCATCGTCACGATAGAGGAAGGGCTGGTACAGGCTCCCGCCGCCGTCCAACCTCTCCACTCCGCCAGCCTCGACGCAATCATCGAGGCACTAGAGGAGCTGTAGCTGCACGCATTGGAGGTCCACGCCCCGGGCGTGACCAGCTCCTCGGCTTCGACTATGGGAGGTTAGAGCGCCAGCTCGGCGCCTTCCAAGGACCCTGACCGTCTCGGGAGGACCTGTGCCACCTCACCTTCTCATTCGCCAACGTCATGGCATAGCTTGTCAGGGGAGAGCCCCTCTCCCCGGAATACCTAATCCAGAGCGCCCCGACAGCGCTCTCATTTAGTCTCTGCAACGCCACAGAGACCGTTGGCCGCCTTGTGGCGCAACGCATGCCTCCATCCCCCACGAATGATGAGTTCATGGGGGTGACCGAATATGTCGCAGAGTCTTTCCATGACCTCCTCGTGGGAGAAATAGAGTCACCCTCCACCTCTAACTCCAGTAGGGGGAGCCATCACCCCTCTCATGGATGTTTTATGGCAGGTACCCTCGAAGGACACGTCAAGAGCATCCATGAGGAAGAAGCTACCCCAATGAATGACCTCGACGATGAGGTCGAGGGGGATGCACGGGCCCTACCCCATCTGCGGGTGGAGTAGCTAAAGGCCTAGCACCAAGAGCTCGAGGAAGCGCGACTCTAGCTTGAGCAGGAACGTGCGGAGCTCGATCGCGAGATTGAGCGCCACGGAGACGGTGGGCGCGTGTGCACCATGGCCCGCGACGTGAACTGGAGGATCATCGCGAATGATAAAGCCCTCCCACACTTCACCCGAGCAAGCCAGAACATTGCTGCTGCGACGGCCTTGCTCCATGGGCTTCTGAGGCCCACGACGCTCGAGGATCGTCGGGCCTATCATGAGATTCGCACGCTACTCGAGCATGTGGCGGCACAGTAGGCCGAAAGCTCATTGTCTCAATGACGTGAGCTCAACGCCAGCCAACGCATGCCCTCGGAGCGACCCAACAAGGACGCATGAGTCCACCAGGCGTCGCAAGGTGGTAGGCTGTGCACCATGGTCCCGGTGCATGAGTGTCTCGGCCACAACCATGACGCACGCGACACCCTTGATGCCCATAGGCGTGCCCGCAATGATCCGAGGGAGGGAGCTAGCCATGGTTACCATACTCGCCATGGCAGATGCTACGACAACGGCAAGGACCGAAGCCCGAGCCCTGGCCTGCCGGGACCTCAGGCCTTTGGCCGACATATCCTCAACGCCGCCTTCCCGCCATGGTACCGACCTCCAACCAACATCCAAAAATACTCTGGGGAAATGAACCCCAAACTGTGGCTCGAAGATTATCGGCTTGCTTGCCAAGCCGTTGGAGCGGATAATGACGATTTCATTATCCATAACCTTCCATTGTTCCTAGCTGATTCGACGAGAACATGGTTGGAACACCTTCCGCCCAACAGAATCCAAAGTTGGACAGACCTGAAAGAGAACCTATGGGCACATACAAGTGCCCTAGGAACCCATGGGATCTAAAAAACTACTGATAGAAAGCCAGGGAAACCCTTCATGGGTACATCCGGCACTTCTCCTGATAGTGCAACGAGCTGCCTAACGTCGCTGACATTGACGTTATAGGAGCTTTCCTGTCTGGGACCACCTGTGAGTCCCTGGTTCATAAGCTGGGACATAAGGGCCTACGAACCACCAAGGAGCTCCTCAATATCTGCACCAGCCATGCCTCGGGCGAGGAGACGGTCAGAGCGATCTTCGACCGCCTCAAAGGCAAGGCAAAGCGGAATGAGGACGTTGGCGAAGGGGCCTCGAACCATCTAGTCAAGAAGAAGAACAAGCAGCGGTGCGAGGGCTCCGTCGTGACCGCCGCTGACCGCAAAGGGGGCCAGAAGCCCATGGAGGGTACCCTAGATCATTTCGAGAAGCTACTCGAAGGGCCATGCTCGAACCATTCCTTCCCCGTCAAGCATCTATACAAGGACTGCGGCCTCATGAAGTGGTTCTTGTCCGAAGCCTTCAACAGGGGGGCATGGGAAGGACCCTAGGCTGACCATGGACAATGTCGACCAACTCGTTATCTACATGCATGAAAAGATGATGCAACACATAGTAATACGACAACAGCAACTCTTAAAATAAAATACATCTGTCAAGCTACTAAACTAGCTCTACCGACTAAGATGCTATGTTGTCTATCGTTCCCACTAAACAGGTATGAAACATTTCATGTATTAAATTAGCAATTCAAGGCATTCTTACTCTAAATACCGATTTACTCTATATATGATAAAACATGGAGTACTAGCTACTCAATTTATCATTCTATTCTAGGGCTACAAAAATTACAATGGGCATATAATAATCTAATGAATCTACTGTAAAAATTTCATGGCTAAAGCTATCACCAAATTGCCGCAAAAAATCCTACAAATATTAAGCTAAATAATACTAAGCTCTCCTAAATGAATTAATGAATCTATCATTATCATAGATAACTGTAAACTAACTATACCAACAGATAGATAGCATTTTTATGAACCCAACAATTTTTGTTTCATTATTTTTGGACATCTACAGAATTTACTATAATTTTTCAAAGTTCAGCTCAAAACAAAATTGAATAAACCTTTACTAATTCACTGGAAAATGAAAAACCGAATTCCACCGCGCGGCCCAAAGCCCGAGCGGCTCGCCCCATTCAGCACAACACGCGCGCGCGACGCACTGCTATGGCCCACGTGGGCGCGGCCCAGCCACACGACGACGACCCACGACGGGAAGGCCCGCGCATGCCGGTCATCTTGCGAAAACGCCCTCGGCCTACTCGGTAATAATGCGAGCACTAAGCGCACTATTCCTACAGTCTACGATTTCACAAAATGGCCCCCGCAACTACCTGTACTCACATCGGGGAGGTCCTTGACCTAGCTGCGCATGCTGGCACGGCGACCGGTGGCACCGATGACCCCCGCTGGGCACCTGAGACCCACCCCGCCCTATCTAAGGAGCCGATATCTACCTAGGCGCGAGCGCGAGACGCTGGGCGATGAAAGCGCGAGCCGAGACGCCATAGTAAAGTCAAACCACGGCTGCGGAGCTCCTGCAGCAAAACGGTGGTGTTCTGGTAAGTTACAACAACGTTGAAGTAAATAGGGTAGCGAGTGAGCTGGTCGCGTGCGCACGGACGGTGTGGTGGTGCACCGCGGTGGCAAGACCACGTCAGGGGTGGCTAGAAGGTGGCAGCAACTAGGCAAGGGTGCGTCGGGTGATGGGTAGGTGGAGGCAAAGCTGACAGGGCAATGGAACGAACACGAGTAGCTCTGGAGAGGGGGGTCTTACCGTCGACGCGGGCCGAGACGGTCTTAACAACCTGGCGAGAGGAAAGCTCCAAATTGGAGCATGGCACAGCAAGGATTACTGCATGAAGGGGTCGGGTGGTTGGCTGACTATAACGTGAAGCCGTGGACAGGGTTAATTGGACCGAGGTGACTCCACCGCGCCGAATTGAAGGCGCGGGTCCGGCGACCATGGCGATAGAGGAGACAGGGGACGGGCTGACATGGCTTGGCTCGACGTTGCCGTGGTAGGACGTGGCTGTCAACTCAGAGTTTAAGAGCGCATGTGCTACATGCTATTGGGGAATCGGCCAAACATGCTCAGGGACGGTTGGCCGCATTGCCATAACTCGTAAGCCAATGGTGGCTCGGCCCTTTGCGCCGCAGTGGTTGGCGTCAGTTTGGGGAGAGGCAGCAGCATAGCGTCGCATCGAGCGCGGACATGATGGCAAAGGCAGGCGGAGCAAACCCACACGCGGCAAGGCGACGGTTCGGGTAGGGCCATGTGCCGGCCGCAGCAGGCCAAGTGTGGCCACATGTGCATGGTCCCACGTAGGCGAGCACGAGGCGGCAGAGCGACCAGGCGGACACGATGGCGGTGGCAGAGCGACCAGGCTCATCGGGCCCCAGCGTGTGTGTGTGTGCGCGCGAGTCACATGCCAGGGCGCGGCAACAGCGGTGCGAGCCTACACGGCGGTGCACGTGTGCACGCTTGGGTAAGCCAGTGCTGTGGCGCCGAGCTGAACCGAGGCATGGTGACAACGTCCAGACGCTAAAGCCGACCGAGAACGTGCGTTGCACGCTTTTTAAAGTGCCCCAAAAATCCATCTTGATGCTTCAATTGCTAAGCCACCAATTTTACACTCGAGATGACATGTTAGGCCACTAAAACAAGCCCTAAGACCATACCACTACTTAACCTGATTCTCCTACAAAAATTCCCAAACTTAGTCTCGTCAAACCATTTTCTAACTTGAGAATTTTGACTAAGTCGTGATCGGTTTCGCGTCAAATTCGATTTACAATCTATTAAGTATGCTAGCTAGTGAATTCCGTTCTTGACCGCAAGTATTTCACCGCCAACTATGAAGCCTGTACTACAAACCCTATTAAAGTTCCATATATGCATTCTATAGTGTTTTCGTTCAATAAAAATTCATTTAAAACCCTACGCGATATAACGCGACATGAAATATAACATTCGTTTTGCATTTTCGATGAACGTTTTAAGTTACGTACATTGCTTTACACCCTATATTATACACATTTACACATAACTATGATGCTCATGCAGTATTTTAGCAAAAGACTATACAATGTAACACCGAGGGTGTTACAAGGTATCTCTGCGCATATTTTGGAATTGGCTATTAAGTGTTGCCACCCGTTGAGCCAATTGACCTAAGTTGATAAATTCTTGCCTAAGCAGCTTTTCTCTCCATGTTGGCAACATTCCTTGAACGGTCAATGCAGCTAGCTAATCATCAGTCAAATTTAACGAAAAGCATAAGTTTCTTGTTTCTTGGAACCTCTGAAGGAACTCGGCATCCGATTCATTAGCTCTTTGCTTTTTAGTTGTCAAATCTATGATCTTTCTTTCCCCTATCCTAATATAGAAATATGTATAAAATTTTTTCTCAAGGTCACTCCAATTGGCAATAGAATTAACCGTTAATGATGAAAACCAAGTGAAAGCTGATTCTGACAAGGACAAAGAGAAGAAACGAACTCGATGCGTTTCTTCAACAGAGTCTTCACCCAACTGGATAAGATATCGACTGCCATGTTCTATTGTACTTGTGCTATCTTGACCAGTGAACTTAGCAAATTCTAGAAGCCTGTAGTTCGTAGGAAGGGCCACCAAATCATACCACTCTGGATATGGACGTTTGTACGAAAAGGTCTGCCCTTTTGATTTTAAATCGAACTGATTTTCATTATTTTGGTTACTCTGAGCAATAATTCATCAGCATTTGAGTTTAGATTTCTTAGCAATTACTGACCCATTTGTGGATTGAAATTCTGAGTGCCCTGATACCCTGGATTTGGAATCATATTGATGGTATTATAATCTAAACCATAATGATATCCTTGTAGAATGTCTATCTGTCGGGCCCCTTGCTGATTTACTGCTTGAAATCTCTGATTGAAAACATTAGGATCTATATCTCTACAAATCCTTTGAACTGATGTTGCTATTTTTTTAAGCCGATGGTGGTATTTGGCCTGATGTACCAAAATTAACCATCTGATTCTGAACTTGCCCTATCGGCTGTTGCACATACTGCACTGATGATCCAAGATTATATTAAATTTGATTAGTAGTAGCAAGGAAAATCTTAATAATCTTAGCAGATTCGATAACTGATGATATTGTATTAAACAACAAGTTATTTAACACAAGATCAGCAACTTTGATCTATATTATGATTCATAAGAGATCAATTAGCTGATGCAGCCTTACAAATAATAATATGGATCGATAACTAACTTATATTATAGCTCGTAAAAGATCAATCAGCTGATGTAGCTTTACAAACACAATACAAGTTATGATGGTACTCACAAGCAAGCTGCAGGTCGATCAGTTGATGTAGCCCTATTTGCTAAAGAACTCGTCGAGATCTATAGTACTCCTACTCCTAATGCGATGGCGAAAGCCAAAAAGATTGTATTGATTGAGTGCTCGTGTCTTTGTACAATAATCAGGGTCTAATATTTATACCCGAAACCTAAATATGAATCCTACTCAAATACAACTCATTACAATTCTTGGAATAAAAGAAAACTTCCGAACTTAACAATAACTTGGACCCTAATTTTCCTTATTGGTAGAGTCTGACACATCTTCCTGACGCCATTCAAGGTTAGCCCATTGACGCCGTCTGCTGACGTCATCTATAGCCGATTCTGATATCGCATCCAAATCAGCTGATACTGATTCACATCTAATCGATTCCTTGATGACACAATCTTGAAAGCTTTGAGTTCCCGCGTTTCTCTTTTCAAATTTTGGTGTAAACGATATGTAACTATATCCATCCTATTGTACAGGCGATTGATAAAATTGGGAAAACTTTGATCACTCCTGAGGTTGGAATGACTTTCCAATCAGAGGACAAAGCTTATGAGATGTACAACACATGCCGGCAAGGTTGGATTTATCATTAGAAAAAGTTATATAAAGCATAGAGTAGATAAGACGATATGTCAAAAATATATAGTTTGTAGTAGCCAAGGACATCGAGAAAATAAGTCATCATAGAAGGACAATACAAGAATAGGTTGCAATGCTCGTGTTTAGTTTACTATCAGCAGAGAGGGGATATGGATAGTACAAACGGTTGTACTTGATCACAATCATTATCTTGCTAGTCCAAATAAGTCACACAAGCTGAGGTCCTAGCGACGTATTATAGAGGCAGACAAAAAACTAATTGGCCAAATACGGGAAGCAGGGATGAAGCCAGCCCAAGTATATGAGTTCATGAAGGAGTTTTATGGAGGAGAAGACAAGGTGCCATTTTCTCAGATGGATAGCAATAATGAGATTGGTCTTGAGCGTAGAAAGTACTTAGAAGCTAATGATGCAGAAACACTGTTGGAATACTTGAAGAAAAGCAATTAGAGGATCCATCATTTTTATGCTATTCAGATAAATAAGGAAGATGGTAAGATAGTAAATTTCTTTTGGGCAGACGGTCAATCTATCTGTTTGCACCAAAATTTAGAAGAAGAATTGTAGGAACTCAAAAGCTCCCAAGATCACATCATCACGGAATCGATTGCATGAAGGTCAGTATCAGCTGATTCGAATGCAGCAATGGAATCGGCTCTCTTCAGGTAGCGCCAGCAGATAACGATGAAAGCTACGATCGGCGCCAGGGAAAACATGTTGGACTCTACAAAAAGGGAAAGATTAGGGTCCAAGTTATCTTAACTTAGGAATGTTTTATTCTATAAGACCGTAATGAGTCGTGCTTAAGTAGGATTTATGTTTTGGCTCCGGGTATAAATATTGAACCCCGGCTATTGTAGAAAATAACAATCAATCAAAATACAAGTTACTTACTTTTTCGGCTCCGGCCACCCCTTAGGAGTAGGAGCACTGTTCGCCTAAACGGTCGTTTAGCCCATTTACACACCATGTAAACGCTACACAGTGGTGCGCCGTTTCCGTTTAATCACCAGTTTACCCCCATTTAATTGGCCGTTTAGCCCGTTTAATGGGACGTTTTGCCTGAATAATGGCTAAACGGTAGGTGGCCGACTGTTTACCGTTTAACGTTTAGGAAAACATTGAGTAGGAGTAGAGTAGATCTCGGCGGGTTCTTCAGCAAGCAAGGCTGCATCGGTTCGACCGACCTCTGGTTTGTCTATAAGTACCGTCATGGCTTATACTTCTGTTCGTACGGCTGCATCGATTCGATCGACCTCCACTGCGACTCTGGTATAAGCTAGTTATCGACTCTTGTCTAGTTTAAGTACAGCTGCATCGATTCGGTCGACCTCTACTGCTTGAACTAGATTAAGATCAAGTTATCGGCTCTATCTAAGGGTGGCATCCTTCGGGTAGATTCATTAAGTTATCGATATTGTTTTTCGCTTTCATTATTTATTTAATCACAGTAATATCACTTTGCCCGATTGGGATTGATCTAGATCGGCCTTATATCCTGTTTAACCCATCGTTTGTTAATCTAAACTGATCTAATCTGCATCTTAAATGATGAGTTATGTTTTATCGGTTGTTTTATATCAATCTTGATCGTGCATAGCGTGTGGTTAAGGTATGTCTGGTCTTAGAAAGATCTATTGGCTAACGAAAACCGTTCCATGGCACGTTATCACGGCCTGTGTGATTCTGTCTCACACCCCACTGTTAGCACCGTGGAGTGGGGATTGTTATCTGGTAAATCTGTTCCTGATAGGGCATAACCTTAGCTGTGCGCTATGTCTGAATCGGCTGTTTTAGCCGATATCGAGTGCTTTCACATATGCAGTTCACGTCACGAGACCGTTGAAGTAGAGATAGGTTAAAAGATGTGTTAGCCCCATTATCTTATTATTGTATTACGGCCTGCATGATTCTGCCTCATGCCCCACTGATATTAGTAATAAGTTAGGGTCGTCGAATCTATTGTTGTTACTACGGCCTGTATGATTCTGCCTCGTGCCCCACTGGTCATAGCGGTAGATGAGATCTAATATGTTTATTAGATTTATCTTTATTAAATGATTGAATGATGATGAGCTGTGTTCTTTTATATAAAAAGGGATTCGGTTACTTGCAGTCATTGACTTAGCATAAACCGATTAATGTTGACATCCTATTGCCATTGACTACTATTTATTTAAATAATGATATTCATCCTGAATGATAACCGATTTTTCTTCCATAAATTCTATGAGCTTTAACCGATTTATTCTTATGAGTATGCTGGAATCGGCTATTTAGTCGATCTCCTTCCACATCGGCTCTCAGAGCCACACATTCAGGACTGTCTGGCAACACCGGCATGTTCCGCCTTAAATTACTGATTAGCTTTCTCTCCTTATCAATTGTAGGGTCAAATTGACTGGCACGTCTCGGAAGGAGTGCGCATGATCGATAATCCCTGCGCTGAAGCTAGGCAGATCTACAGCTCCATCGAGCGGACCCTTCCGGCTGGCTCGTGTGCCCCGGCACGGAACGAAATTTCGTGCCGACACTATCATGGATTACAAGTGCTTTGGTGATGCTGTGTCATTTGACATAACTTTTCAGATTAATAAATTTGAGATGCCTTTTGCTCCAATCCTTGGAGCCAATCATCACAAGCGGACTGTAATTTTTGGGGCTGCACTTTTATATAGTGAAACTATTGAATCATTTGTTTGGCTCTTTGAAACCTTTCTGGCGGCAATGTCTGGTAAGCATCCTAGCACAATATTCACTGATCAAGATGCAGCCATGGCGGGAGCAATTGCATACGCATTCCCAAATACAAGCCATCGACTTTGTTTGTGGCATATTTGTCTAAATGCTGCTAAACATTTCGGGCATGTAATTCATGATTCAGATGGCAAGTTTCTAACTGATTTTAAGAGATGTGTGTATGAGGACAGGTCGGAGGCTTACTTCATTGAAAAGTGGAATGAATTGTTGAGGGAATACAAACTTGAGGATAACTCATGGATGCAAAACCTGTATAGTATACGGGCAAAGTGGGCTGCTGTATATCGTGACTCTTTTACGGTGGATATGAACTCAACTCAAAGAAGCGAAGGTATGAGTAATGTCTTCAAGAAAAGATTTCGTCGAAATCTCGGTCTCTCAAAACTACTTGTAGAATGCGAGAAGGTTTCAGATAGTCTTCGTCAAAATGAGTTGGACGATGACTTTAAGTCACGTGGCAAGATCCCAGTGACTTATATCCCAAATTTACCTATGCTGAGGTCTGCAGCTGAATCATACACAAGGAGGATGTATTCAAAGTTTGAGGAAGAATTCAAAAAACAATTCACATTGTCTTGTAATTTAGTGCAGACCGAAGGGACAAACTCAACATTCATGGTTACATATATGCAGTCTGAACGAGGCGCGACAGTGGTATTTAATACCGCAGATTCCATCATCGCATGTTCTTGCAGAAAGTTTGAATCCATAGGTACGTGTACACATTTCAATTTGCAATATAGATTGTACTACATATGCTGAAAATATCATCATCTATATTTCATAGGTCTGTTGTGCAAGCATGCACTCAGGGTCTTCAATATGAATGGAGTTTACAATTTGCCATCTCAATATATACTAAATAGGTGGACAAAATATGCAAAAAGAGGATTTTATATTGAGAAACAAGGAAGTAAGAAGGAAGATTTGAAAACACATGCTGCTCTTATCTCTCGAAATGCGACATCTGTTGCATTGAAATGTTCAGTTTCAAAAGAACTCCTTGACGATTTCCAAAAAACTATAGAAAAGTTCGACTTAGAGGCAGATGTTCGTCTAAGGAAGCTGCAAGAAGAATCCAATGATGCTTCGCTAGTGGTGAATGAATGTGACAGTGACACTTTAAACGCTTCAATAAGTTTTAGAGTTCCCCAAGTGGTAAAAGGCCCAAAGAATTCACGTTACAAAAACGTGGTTGAAAAGAATTCAGAAAAGAAGAAGAAGAAGAAAAACACTAATAAGAAAGGTACAGATCATCCATTCTATTTATTTTTTCCATTATGACTACTTCTATAGTAATTCTTTTTTTCTTACTTACAGATCGGGCTACAGGAGAAGATCCCAAAAATGGTGCTGAAAAGAGAGATGAAAGTGATGATCCAAAGCAATTGATCGTAATACATGACTTGGGCTCATTATTTGTTTTTCATAATTTATTTACCTACTAGCAATTGTAATAAAAAAATTCATATTATGTACACAGGACCTTCATGCTGGTACCATTTCCAATAACACTGCAATGCCAATGTTTGCAAATGAAGTGCAAGGGCAATCTTCAACCATGGCTACTCCGTTTATCCAAGGCGGACAAGCTAATGCCACAATGCCGTTGTTTGCAAGTGATATGTACAGGTCATCTTCGAACATTTCAGCTCCTTTCTTCCAAGGTGGACTTACTGGTCTTCTGCTTGGAGTTGAACAAGATGCCACATTGTCCAAATCTGCTAGAAAGTTACACTTCAATGAATAATAGTCATTTTCGGTCACTGAATTGTATCATTTTACTTCCAGTTTGAATTAATAGCACTCTGTAAGACTTGGATGCATTCTGTTTGAATGCAGTTTATTTTATTTTGGCATTCAAAAATTCAGTCATCAACGCTTTGGTCTTGTCAATGCAAATGTCTGAATTTCTACACTAAATGGAACATCTAGATGATGTGCTTGAGAAGATCCTCTCTGTTCGATATCAAATGTAGTAATATAATTATAAACTGAATACAAGGTCATTGCAGACAATGACCTGCTTATCCTTTTCTGCTAAGAAAAAAGAGCTTATCCATTTCAGGCTGTGGCATACAAACATTCAGAAATCAACGCTTTGCTATTGTCAACACAGATGTATTCAGGCACTCTGTTCGTTTTGCATTTCATATAACCTGCCTGTACTCCGGAGAACCATATGTCTTTCAAATAAAAAAAAAAAGCACAGTGTACATATTACAATTGGGGCCTGAGTTTACCACTACAGTCACTACAAGCTCTCAGGTTGCAAAAAAAGGTTACAGTCATGAAACTACATTCCAATACAACCATATGCATAAGATTTTTATACAATTCCAGCTCCAACCCTTGTTCAGTTTTGACTGGGCAGAGGACGCCCCGGCACTTGATCACCGCGAACATGTATGTCCATAGTTTCAGTTGGTGTTTCGACAAATTGAGCCGTATTGGTGAGATGCACCTTTCTAATTCAGATATGACAGCTTCCTGACTCCCTAGAAACAAAATGGAAAGTTCAGGCTGCTGCATCAAACAACGGCACGGTGATTAAAAAATTGGCAAAATGAATGTGACTTAGGACAACAGAATCGAAGCCTTTACATGTCAAACACCAATACCTGGGGCACCATCGGTCTGCTTGTAACATTCATCAGCACCATGGTCCATCCCGATGCGACTGCGGATCTGCGGCAAGCTCATGGAGGGCCTGACCTACCTCATGTGGCTGGACGCTCGGGGTGCCAGCTTGTTGCAGCGTTCGCCGTGGGCCGGGGCCTGGAACCAAGGTAGGCGAAGGCAACGACGGCGATGATCGAGAGGGGCAGTGGCGGCGCTAGAAGATGGGGATGAGGCTGGGCTGGTTTGGGTGAGCCGGAGCCGCACGGCCTGGGAGCCGATGCGCTGGGCGTCGAAGCCGTTCCTCGCTTGGCCGTGCGATCAAATTTCGGGACGCGTGGCTTCCATCGGCGCGGAGTCTGCACCGAGCGCGTCTGCATCTAATTTTCTTCCCCCGCGGGGCGGGCTGGCGGTGTGGCCCGCGCCACTTTAATAAGATTAGGTCCTGGAAATGTATTTTAAAATTCATAAATCCATTAGTCACAGTGGTCATCGTCGTCGTCGTTAGTCAAGGTCATGGCACCACCAATCACGGGTCAGTGCTAAAGATTGAGCAGCGGCCACATCGGAACGTCCATCTTCAAAACATGTCTTTGTCTCAAGCTCTCAAGCAGACCATTGTGCTTCATCTACACCTGCCATGTCTAACACATCTACACCTGCCATGTCTAACAGACCAACTAGCAAGTTCGTCCACCTGTCAGCCCCATGAGTATCGAGTGTCTTTGGATCCTATCAGAACAAACAATTGTACGTCTTTTGAGTTTTAGTGGTTGTTAGTTTTTCCCGTGTTTCTATCCTAGACAGGGTAATTGAATCTTTTGATTTTCTCTAGGTTTAGAAACTTTATCTTACAGTCTATATATGGTCCACTAATTCTCATTGGGTAGAGAAGCCAGTTACCCTTTTAGTCAATGGTCATGCACTTTTGTATTCTCTCTAATGAAATCAAATTATATGAAGGTTCTCATGAAATCATTATTCAGTCGTGCCAAAAATATGTTTGCCAATAAATTATTATGGCATACAACTTTAAAATCATTGGCTAATTCCAAGCATGATACATGTGTGTATTTTTTCTACTCCCTAGAGTAGTTACTCCCATTTTCAATAAACCACATTGCGTACGTGTGCATACTCATTATCAGTTTGAGTATATTTATATACTCGTTTTAATATACTCTAAATCTTACTACGTGGTTTTTTTTTCAAAGATCCCATATTTTTAATATGTTATTATAATACCACTACAGTAGTATACTGGTATATAAAACAAGTATAACCACATACTCTATTTACATGCATACTTGGCATGCATACTATATTAGATGGTCTAGTATATACAGTTCATTGGGTCATATATACCAGTGATATACACGTAGGAGTAACTACTCCCTATGGGTAGAAAATAATTTTCCTATATAATTATATGGGGGCGTACCCAGTGCAGAGAGCTCCCACTCTATGCGGGGTCTGGGGAAGGATGTTAGTGGATTCAATTTAATTTCACCGGTAAGCAACCAAAGCCACCTGATGCTAATAACATATACTTCGGCAATTGAAGTTATCAAAAAGTACATACCCTACTTCTACATATAGGACTTTTCAACCGAATAATCATCATTGTTAATCTATGCATTGTCTATCACATTTTTCAAACTCTCGTGGCAACGCGCTGTATATTCAACTAATAATAATAGTAAAACTACACTATGCTACTCTCTTTGTCCGGCAATAAATACATTTTTCACTTATTTTGGGGACAATCAATCAATCGCATCGACGATCAGTCACCTCACCCAAAAGGAAAAAGGCAAAAAGAAAAAAACCAAAGAAAGAATGAATGATCTAGAATACTCCCGCTATACTTAAAATCAAGTCGTTTTGGACAGGATTTTAGAATACTCCCTCCATACTCATCCTCCGGCTCCGAGAGCCCACCTCCTCGTCCTCCTTGGAGGCTCCTGCATCTCCGACCGCGTCATCCTCCGACTCCTCTGCCGTGGCCAGCGACGCCCTGCGGCGCAGCTCGACGGACTCCGGCAGCACGACGTCCTGCGCCGCAGATCGAAGGACCGCCATGACGTCCTACGGCGGCGCGATGGCCTCCATGCATCGCTTCGTGGCCTCCATGCGCAGCGCGAGCGAGCTCTCTCTCTCTCCATAGAGACAAGCGACAGACTCTCTCTCTAATGCGCGGCGCGAGCGAAGCAAGGGACGACGGACAAACGAGGAGGGGCAACTTAAATGTATCCTCCTGGACTGGGCGACACCAGTGACGGGCCAGGATACGAAACGGTGGGGGTAATCCCGTCCAAAACTCTCTCCATAGCGCCTAAAACGACTTCATCGGTGAAAACCACTCCACCTCTAAAACGACATGATTTCAGAGTAGGGAGGGAGTACTAATTCAGAAGTCTAGCAGCGTGGTACTGAGGTTGAGCAGCGTGGGCAGCGCGCTGGGCGCGAACTTCCTGGCGAAGAGGTAGCAGACCGTGGTGGGCTTGCCGTTGTACAGGCACAGTGTGCCGTTGCTGCGGATGGCGGCCATCAGGTCGGCCGTGGTGGCCGCCTTGCCGAAGCGCGCCGGGTGCGGCCCCCCGCGCGACCAGTCCACCCAGGTCACCGTCCGGTTAGCGTTGCGCGCGCCGTGGCGCAGGTGCAGGAACGTCGGGATGTAGTGCTCGTCCGGGTAGCACGACGGCGTGCAGTGCCGCCGGAACAGCGCGTAGTAGCGCTGGTCCGCCACCACGTCGACGGCGAGGTCCCGGCTCATCTCGAACCATTCGGAGCCCTTGCGCCAGTGCTCCTCCAGCACCTCCGGCGCCATCCGCGGGTTGTACCGCCCCGCGCACTGCGGCACGTCGATGTTGTACGACTCCACGTAGCTCATCGCCGAGTTCACCAGGTACTCGTACACCATCCGGAAGTTGAACACCGGCACGCAGCTCTCCGACACCAGCACAAAGCGCTGGTTGGACCAGTCCAGCAGCGCGTTGGCCAGCAGCCGCTTCTCCGCGTCCACCAGCGTGATGGAGCCCCACGACACCTCCCCGCTCGGGATCTGCCGCCCGTGGAACGGCGACGACGGCCGGTAGCGCCCCGCGTAGCCCGGCAGCGCGTGCACGTACACCGAGTAGAGCCCCTCGTGGCCGTGGAAGAAGCGCTCCCACAGCGGCGCGAACGGCAGCGGCCCGCGCGTCAGGAACAGGAACGCCACCTTGGGCACGCGCTGGAACGGGTACTCCTCCATGCGCGGCGCCATGGACGCCCGCCAGAACAGCTCCGGGTCCGACATCGAGTGGCCCCATGGCGGGCCGGGGTCCACGAAACCACGGAAGTCCAGCAGCACCGGTGGAGGTGGAGCTTCGTCTTCCGTCATCTTCTTCCTCTTATTATTACTACTGCGACTCCTGCCGCTGCTCGTGGTGGAACTGGAAGCGAAGACATCGCCATTGGTGTTGTTCTTATTACCACTGCTGCTGCCAGTGCCAGTGCCACCGCCGCCGGCTGCCTGCAGGGAGGAAGAAGATAACAACAGCGACGAGGACCCAATGCTGCTGTAGTAGTAGTAGCGCGACACGTTGGCGCTGGCCGACAGCCCGATGAGCACGCCGGCCATCAGGATCACCAGCGCCACTACGGCCTTGAGCAGCCACGACGACCAGCAGTAGTCTCTGCGCGGGGTCACCGGGAAGCCGATGTAGGCCTCCTCCTCGTCCCCGGCACTGCCTCGCCGGGACTTGAGGGTGCCCGGCTTCATCTATCCCGGCCCAGCCCGGCCCTCGATCGTCGATCAGTTAATATAAGGAACACAACTAGTTGTTTGCGTCTTCGTTGCTCCTTATTAGCTAACTTGTTGATCTGCCTCTTGCAATTGCAAGCAAGATCGGAGACGGTCGTTGCGCCAAGAGCTCAAGACAAGGGATCAGAGGCAAGCCGCCAGCCCGCGATGGTCGCTGCCTGCCACCGTACCTGCTGATGATTGCTCGAGCCACCCTTAACTCCCCTCTGTCGCCGGTGGCCTGATTCCGGTGGAACTAGCAATATGGACGATAGAAATGCAGGTCCCTGCCAGAAACCACCAAGAGATCGATCGAGCAGCAGAACGGCACCGGCCGATCGAGATGGACGGAGTTGGAGATGGCGACAAGATTGCCCGGTCCAAGAATAAGGGATCGGAGCCAAGCGGAATGCATGCGTGCATGCTGCGCTAGCTATCTGCTAGCAGGTGGGCACGTGGAGCTTGGACGGCCACTGGTAGCGCGACTGCATGCGACTGCCACGACGGGAGAGGAGTGGTCGATGGACAAAGCAAGGCCGGCCGGTCGATGCAGGCGCGCGCTGCTGCGCTGCACTGGTGATGGTAAAAGTCAGGGCAGGCCGGCAGGGCAGGGCATGCCGCGTGCGTCGTCCATGGGCATCACCGCGGGCAGCCTGCGCGCTTTCATTCATCGCCTCCACTCTCCCCGTAGGGCCTGATTAGTTGCCTATATAACTCCTTATTCAGATCCTCATAATGCAAGTTGGACCTATTTGGTTAGCTGTATATAGCCTTATGCAGGCTAGCACTGTCCTCAAAGCAGTTTGGGCTTGCATCCCACTATTTCCTCGAAATCGGCCGTATCCACTGTGAAAGGATTGCATTGCATTCCGCTGTGTAGAAGCGATGCATCCGCTCTGCCCCTCCCCGCACCCACTCTTCACCGCGTCTTCACGGGTCACCGGCTCACCGCGCGTCCGCGCACCCACTCCGCCCTCCTCTCCCTCGCATCTTCTCGGTCCCGCAGACCGCTCGAGTCTTCACCGTCGCTGGCATCAGGCGCGGTCGCGGCGGCGACGCGCAGCTTCGACCTCAGCCATCAAGATCTGCTGGCATGGAGGCGCAGATTCAATCAATTACCTCATTTCCCCACTCGGTCTTCTCGCAGCCACAGCTGATGACGTGGATGGCCTCCTTGATGAGCGTGGCGTGGTCGGCGGCGGCGCCCTACGGCAGGCCGTCGTCCTCGACGAGCGTGGAGGCGATGAACACGGGCAGCTGGCCGAACCGCTTCTTGAAGTTCTTTTGCGACATGAGCGAGGAGCGCTCCAGCTCGTCATACCCCTCCAGCCCCTCCTCGATCTCCTCCAGCTCGAACGCGCGCTGGTGCTTCTTGTACAGCCCGCCGCCCTTCTTGCTGCCGGCCACCCACCCGCCGCCGAGCTTGTCCTTCTTGCTTTGCTTCCTGAAGAAGCCGAGCAGGCCTCGGCGCGGCTCCTCGCTGCCATCGGCGCCGCCGCCCTTCTTGTCCTTGCGGGCCTTGTCGCGCTTGCCGCCACCGAAGCAGCAGCAGTCGCACGTCTTCTTGGGCCGCTTCTCCGGCCGCGGCTGGTCTTAGCCGTACGGCGCCTGCCGTTTGAACACTACTGCATGTTGTTTGTTCCAGCGTCATCGTCTCGGAGTCCATGGAGGTGGAGGCCGTATACCATGTTGTTTGCCACTTTGCCTTCTTTTTCTTTTCCATGGCCATGGAGGCCGACGGGAGAGATCAGAGGGAGGACGAAGACATCACGAGAGAGGGAGAGATGGTGATGACCAATTCAACCAACCAAACACAGGCAACTATGCATTGCAGTATCTAATGCGGGCAACCAACAAACAGAGCTTTAAGTTATGCAAAGTGGAAACACAAGACAACCAAACACTGCTTAAAGCATAGTAATATGCTGGATTGGATATCTAATACTAGATCCTTAGAGCAACTTCAACCGAACTCTTACTTGAGCCCTCATCTTATTTTGAGAGCCCAAACACATCAAAAACCTCTCCAACAGAATCCCTATTCAAGCCTCGATGGGTGAGGGACTTTCATTTCTCTCTCCTAAACCCCCAGACATAGGAGTCCCTCATCCTCTCCCTCATCCTGCTTTCTCTCTTTCATAAAGCTGACAAGTGGGACCAATAAACAAGGTCCATGACAATACAGTGTAAAAGTAGAGAAAATTTAGGAGATCGGTTGGAATACCCTGAGAAGTAGGGGATGAAATATGGATGAGGGACTCTCGTTTGCAGGAATAGGGGGCAAAATTTGAGGGATTGGTTGGAGTTGCTCTTATGTTGGCTACCACAATGTGAGCAACTGTATAGCACCATGGATGATGCTAAGATTAAGGTTTCTCTGTGCTACAACTCAACTTCACTAGTGAAGCAGCTTTGCTAAAGAAGCTGTCTTCTTTTGGTGGAACTGGAATTATTTTGGTGCAACGTTTAGTAAAATAGTTTTTTCTGATTGGCAAAAAAGATGAAAAGTCAATAATGGCCTTTCCTTTTTTTTATTTTCACATTTTTCCTCTTTATTTCTTTCCTCTCCCGGTCATATCTCTTCCTCGGTTCTCTCCACTGCGTGCATGGATCTCACGTTCCTTCTCCCACTCTCATCTCTTCAATTATGTTGCCACCGCCCGCCCGTCTAGGCACCCTCGATGGCGTCTTGTGGCGCAGCTACCCTCTCCGCGCGCGTTCCTATGGCGCCACCCATCCCTGTGGAGCCGCCCGTCTTCTCCATGCGGCGGTCGTCCTCCCTACGCAGACCGCGACGCCGTCCCTCCTAGCCCTGGTCAGTACTGCCAGTCCTGGTCGTGCCCGCTCGAAGGCTTCGCGTGGGCAAAGCCGACCATGGATACGCAGGGGCCCACTAGTGCAGAAGGTGAAGTTGGTTGAAGCCAATTTTTTAGCTTCTCTTCTCTCTCCTCGCTTGTCTTAGCGCGTATCTAGAGATTGCATTCGTGAAGCAGTTCGGCGGCGTCCTATTTGGTGAATGAAGCTGAAAAACAGCTCTTGAAGCTGCCCTCAAATCCCTACCAAACAGGACCTAAAGGTGCTAAATCACCATATATGGAACCCATGATACCAAATAAAAAAATAAAAAAATCATTCCTTTCATTCATTTATTTTCCTTTTTTCTTCTATTTATAATTTTATGTTCCACTTTTTTATTTTACATATACATGTGATCTTCACATAGTATACATGTAATATTCTATGCTATATTTTGTGATGTCTGCGAGTACAAATGTGACGTTCTACAATGTTTTTATGATGTTCAGTATACATTGATGTTCTAGGATATATTTTGTGATGTTCGGTAGCATTTTTTCTTCTTTTTATTTGACTCTAATTAATTACTTCACTAATTTTATTATTTTATTTTATATTTTCATGATATTATTGATGTTCACGTAGTATACATATGATATTCTGCTATATTTAGTGATGTTCATGTAGTGTTAATGTGATGTTCTACGATGTATTTATGATGTTCGGTAGCATTTTTTTCTTCTTTTTATTTGAGTATAATTAATTACTTCACTAATTTTATTTTTATTTTTATTTATTTTTTACATTTCATGATATATATGATGTTCACGTAATATACATATGATGTTCTATGCTATTTTCTACGATGTTTCTGTAGTGTTAATGTTATGTTCAACGATTACATTCAAATACATGTTCATCATGAGATAAATATTCGTTAAAATTTTTATCAAAATATATCCATATGGGGTCTTGTTTTGAAGAGTTTGTTGCAAGAAACACGATGATGCAATTGGATTTTAATTAAGATACTTGGTTTAGGAGCTATGGACTTTTTTTTACCTTCAAAAACCATGGGATATGTGATGATATTAGGAATTTTAGATTTTACTACATGGTTGCTGTCCTGGTCTGTTGTCTGACCCAAGACAATTGAATTTGGCCCAATTTAGTGAAAGTGAGGAGGAATTATTTTTTTTGGGTGGGGAGGGGGGAGAGGGGTCAAGCGGGTTGCTCCAGGTGGGGGTGTAGGGGGAGATTGTTGGCAGGTAGGCGCCCCGCTGGCACATGCCCTTTATTTTCCTTTTGAACACTGCTTCCTTACAATGTCGCGGGATGATGAGAGATAGAGAACCTCAGCACTGAACCGACATCCATGTATTTTGTGTGTACACTAACGAGTGAGAGAATATGTTATTGAACAGTTCCGCTGCGTGAAACCAAATTATGTGATATAGGAGTAATTTCGCACGCTTGCTACCATTCTTTTCCCCTTAACACACTTCCTTACAATGTTGCAGGTGACGAGCGACCGGTGGCCGATGGTTATTTGTGTGAATGTGTGTATTTCACAGTGCACATGAACCACCATCCATGTATTTTGTGTGTAATCCACATTAACACTGTAACACATGTGAGACTGGGCCTTGTTGATAGCCAAATTAAGTGGTCAAAGGCATAATGGACTCCACCATTGTATTTCCCTCAGGAAAAAAGTCAATTTTGTCCTCCCTTTGAGTTGAGGGAGAAAAAGGCTGACTTTCGTGATAGTTGAGGGAGGACAAAATGACTTTTTTCTTTCCCTCGCCGAGACGATCGAAAAAACATATATGGATTCCAGATGAAGAAAGGGAGATTTTGAGGACTGATGCAGATAATAGGTCTGACTGAATCCTAGAACCAGCCAGGCCGGATTTGGCCAAACCGTTTTTCAAAAAAAAAATGCCAAGTCACCCTGTAAAAACCGGCTAGGGCATTTTTCTTGGTCCGAACCCGTGTTGAATCTAACTTGATGAAAACTTGCCCAATATTATGGAAAACTTGTAGATTTTGTGTGGGAAAGATTTTCTACTATGATAAGACCACCCCCTCTATATATATTAGAGGATCATGGCCGACTGAGATAATAACCCAACTACATCGGCAAAATCAAAAGGTATAATGGACTCAGCCATATATGGAGCGTGTCGTTCGGAGTCCGGGTGAAAAAAGGAGATTTTGAGGGTTGATGTAGAAAAACAGGCCTGGATGGATTCAGATCCAGCCCCAGCTCATGTCAATGCTCAAGTGGTAGTATAGCTGCGACTATGAAGCTGCGACTATGAGGTACTAATCGTATTTTAGATCTTCTCTGGTAGGGGGGTTTTGTTAAGGTTTCTCCACTGGTTTAATAAAAAAACCTACTAAATGGATACACATGTGAACAATTTCTAAAGCCAAGACCAACCCAAAAACAGTGATGCTGAAGTCGTTTTTGGCCTAGAAACCAAAGTCACTAAAACTTAACTTTTCTGTGCCTTCACCATTTTTTAGAGACGCTAGATCTAGGTCCAATTTTATTCAATGATCTTATAGTTAAGAATTTGTTGGCGAGTAGATATATATATATGGAGAGGTGGGGCTGTCAGTTAAGGCGGCGTATACGCTATATACACCCGCTCCGCTCACCCCTTCCTAATGCCGTATCCGAATGGGAAGCGCATTGACCATCCGCGCGCTCTCGATACCTGGAAAGATCAAGAAGAGCGTGCGCAAGTACGCACAGGAGGCCATCACGCTGCATGCCATGGCCATGGAGGCAGTGGGCGAGAGCGACGTGGCTGTCCAGGGGCACGGAGGCGGCGAGGTCAGTCCCAGTCGGCCATACCGGCAGTTCCGGGCCGTTTGCTTGAACTTATCAGCCGGCTTATCAGCTAGAATCTACAGTATTTTTTTCTCACAACAAAACAGTTCAGTCGGCTTATCAACCGACTTTAATACCGTCCGATAGTACGTGTGAGTTCGTGATCTAATTCAGCAGGTGAAAAATGCGAAGAAATATAAACAGCAAACGAATAGTGAAAGTTGATCTCAACATTTACATAGACTTCAGGTTCCCAATAGAAAGAGTTCCATTAGCTTCTTGCCTTTTTCAAAACAATGCACAAATTGACTGGAACTTATAAAATCTATATAAAATCTAAATCTAATCCAAAAACTACAATTCAAATTTTGTTAAGTTCATTTCTGCCAGAGAGTGTTACCGTGTCATTGCGTGTGAAATATAAATCTTAAAAAGCCTAAGGGCGTGTACAACCCATGTACAGTCTACTCCAAAGTCAGTCTGAAGAATTGGCATACGCGTGAATCATTTTGGCCTGGACTGTCTTTTCTTCTTTTGTCACCTGCCCTTTCCTGTAATTTTGATAGATATCGATGTGTCGCTAAGACGGTCAGACTGACCGGTAGCCGGCTGGTGCTGTTTTGTTTCAGTCACAGGGCTATTTGGTTTGACGAAAAGAGAATGGCGTGTGGGAGTAAATACAAAGAGAATATGATCAAAAAGCCTAAATGCATTTGGAAATAGTTTAGGTTCCAATGCAAAAAATGTTTAATAGCTCTGAAAATGATCAAATCGTTGCAGTAGACATGGATAAAAATGTGTGGCCTCGGTGCAACGCACAAACACAAATATAGTATAGTAATAAGTAAATAAATAAACTCTTAATAATTAATCTTAACTTAAATTGATTGAATGGATCGATCAATGACTGTTGACAGATAATAATTTTTTTTTGACGAGAATCTATGGAGGGGAGAGCTTCCCCGCCTAGATTATATTAAGAACAATCGAGAGTACAATCATGATACATATATATACTTGCAGTTAATCGAAGCCCAGAGCTATTATATAGAGTAAGCTTCAATTCACAGACATATATATCGATGGACGATGTAAAAATTGTGGAATAAAGAAATGAAAAGGTATTATTTAATTTATTGGTACCTGCTAGGTATAGTATATATGTAGCGCGCGAAAATCCATATGCATGCGTGCATGGTCAATGCAAGAACAAATTAATTAAATAAATTAAAGAAGCTATTATGTATGTTTGTAATAATTAAGCCGTGGTGGATTCCTTGAGGTAGGCGATGAGATCGGTGCGCTCCTTGGGCTTCTTGAGCCCCGGGAAGACCATCTTTGTGCCCGGGATGTACTTCTTGGGGTTGAGGAGGTAGTCGTACAGGGTGGCCTCCTCCCACACGACGGCCATGTTCTTGTTGGCCGTGGAGTAGGCGTAGCCGAGGGTGGTGCCGGACTGGCGGCCGAAGAGGCCGTGCAGGTTGGGCCCCTGCTTGTGCGCGCCGCCTCGCTCCACCGTATGGCACTGCGCGCACTTGGTGCGGAAGATCTTCTCGCCGCTGCCGGCGTCACCGACAGGGGCCTCGCCGAAGGAAGCCATGGCAAGGCAGCAGATCTCGAGATGATCACGGTCGGAGTCGGAGATGATTAATTGTACTGTCGTCGTCGACCGCCTGTACGTGTGCGAGGATCGGAGTTGATGATCGATCGAACAAGTACACAGGCACATGGATATATGCATGATCCGCGCGTGTCCGATCGACACCGACACCAATATAGTGCTTAACTAATTAAGTAGACACTAACAATAGCAAGTAGAGATATCGAAGAGGGCGGGCGACCCATCGATCGATCGATGGTGCCCGACGGATTAGGATCAGCTTCAATTTCATTTCCCGCGGTTGGCGCGGCCATCCATCTACAATATATTATAAATTGCTCTCGCCTTTTTTTTTATACATCTATTTATATCTAGATACATAGCAAAATGGATGAAAAATAATTAAAGCGACATTTCTAAATACATAACTATTGCCTACATTGTAGAAGTAATGTATCTATAAAAACTAAAAACTTCTCTCGTAACTTGAAACCGAAGAAGTGTAGTATGTGTGTGTCTACATATCTGGCGACAGATTTTTCAACCAAAAATCTGTCAAATTTTTGACAAATCAAAAGCTAACACGTCAGCCAACAAAAAATGACAGTTTTGCAATAAAAAAAATCTGTCAGATTTTGCAAAACCCGTTAGCATTAGCACAAAAGATCCAAAACCCAATAACAAACATGGTTTGTGTGAGAAGTACTGTTTGGTTGGCTGGTTCGTATCGTTGCTGGTTCGTGAAGAAGTACTGCTGCCTGGTTTGTGTGAGAGAAAAATACTATTCCGGCTGAAAATTTACGATCATTTACGACGTGCCACAGCCAAACGAACAGGCTTACATCGTCGCAAGGGCTCCACACAGCGTCGCTCTGCACGCCGTACATCCTCCTGGTGCCGCTGGGCCGGCTCGCTCTGCTGCTGGCGCTCCGAGCCTCGGCTCCTCCCGTGCCCGTTCCCAGGGCCTCAACATGCTCAGCCGCAGCGCGGGCACCGACGACGGTGGCTACTACTCCGCCGCGCCAGGCGCCGACGAGAAGGCCTCCGCCGTCGCCGACGCCGAGACGCTGCCACGGCCGCCGGAAAATCAGCCTGCTCGTGGGCGTGCTGACCATGCCGAGCCGGCGGGAGCGGCAGGACATAGTATGGATGGCCTATGCGCTGCAGCCGGCGCTGGCGGCGCCCGCGGGCGTGGCGCGCGTGGACGTCCGCTTTGTCTTCTGCAACGTGACTGACCCGGTGGACGCCGCGCTGGTGGCGGTGGAGGCCAGCGCAAAGATTTACGTGCTGGTGCTCGACTGCACCGAGAACATGAACGACGACAGAGAAAGACTCCACCCTGAATCTTGGCTGGGAGAAGCTGGAAGATGTCGTAAATCTGCATTTCACCAAAGAAATAAAGCCAGCAACCATAAATCAGTCAGAGAAGGATAAAACAGATAGCACATTATAGACTTGATCTTCAGATTGCTGCTAGAAAAGATAATAGAATTATACGAGTCGTTTGGCACAAGATTTCCTGACTGAATCATGTCAATGGTTAAAGCTAAACACAAAGAAACTAACAAATGAAATCAAATGTGGCAAAGTATTTTTAAACTTCATCTCTGCATTTACTAGCAAAGAATACAGGTACCATGATCAAGTATAGAGAAAGTAGAAATAAAATAGAAGAGTTTACCTGATCCTTGAAACCACGAGAAAGCATTTCATCAGCTTCATCAAAGAACAAACATCTTGATGTTATCAGGGCGGAGGGACACCCTACGCAGCATGTCAAACACACGACCAGGTTTACCAACAACAACATGCACACAACTGGCTAGAAATCCTTTTGGTCCTCGCGGACAGATGTTCCTCCCACACATGCATGGACTTTAACACCCAGCTAATCACCAAGCGCGCGCATGAATTGTGCTTGCTGAATGACATCAAGCCCCTTGCAGAAGGGAACAATTCCTCTCTGCTGAATTGCAGAAGGCTTCTCAAGATCTACACAGCAAAGAACTGGTGGTAAGAGGAATACCATGTAAAAGGCAAATAGGCTAAAACAAAACAGACTTCCAGTCTACCATAAGCATAAATGCCTCTCAGAAGATTCTCTTGGAGGCCCATGTCATCAAAACTCTCAAAAACTTCATCATATGAAGTGAAGAACTCCTCAGTCTCACCGTGCTCCTGTATTACATGAACATATAGAGGTAAAGTTATTAGATACCACTTGGCTCTCAGGTTAAAAGATGGTAAAAACAAGTAGGTAAGTTTTTTTTTTTAAAGGAATGATTTATATTCCTGCATTTTAGAATCATAGTGCTTAGCATCGAACTGAGAACCCTCAGGTGCCATTCCTGCCATGACTGTAGCCAACAAAACAACATGTTAAGACACAGAAGTTATAGTACATGTGAACAATATGACAGGCAAACAAAAAGGTTTAATCAGGAACCTAGATCAAAAGGATGTATACAAAATCATGAACAGCGGCACAATTTAAGCTTATAACAGAACTTGCCTAAAAGACTACAGCAAGAAAGGTGTTTGTGCACAATACAAATTTGTTCAGATACAAGACAAACACAGACACACAAACACACAAACAGAGGGAGAGAGAGAGCACACAAAGACACACACCAGCAACGCCAGAAAAAACACATGCACCCAGACACACACAAACACCCACAAACGATGACATCCTTGCTATTTAATCTTGAATGAGAGCCTAGCTTCGATGACAAGTAATTAGCAGGCTCGGTAAAAAGAGGGAAAAAAAAGGAACCACTTGCTATGAAAGCTTCAGTGTCTCGGAGGAAAATGACAGTCACTAAGCAATGTCACACTCACATTAGACCAAACATCATCTAAAAATAGACACCTAACAGTAACAAAAATATTTAACTGAATAACTGAACATGTTTCGAGATAAGGGCCATATATCAGTCACTTCACACTTTACCCAATTTAGACCCTTTACTTAAAATGGAGGTTTTCACCATGGTAGAAGGAATATAAAGCAAAATGTGAATGAATGACAACATGCAGCTCTTCAACAACTAAATAAGTCACCATAACCTTTATTACCACATCACAGAAGTGAGTAACCAAATGTTTGATGCACCAAACTGAGGAAAAACTAAGCAGCATTAGGTAGCAAGAAAACATACATCTTGGAAGGCCTTAGAATGGATGCTGCAAGCATCAGTGTCCATCGCTGGAGCAGCAGGGGCAGCAGCAGCCTCTGAGACAACAGTCTCATGCTGAATGGTCCGGGGACCCAATACAGCATCAACAACCCTGTGTGCCATGGCACTAACAGTACCAAATGTCATACCTAAAACAAAGTGTTCGTTCAAATTAATTCGAGGATTATAATGTTTATATCTGAAGCTATTCTGAAAGAACAAGCTTTGAATGCCTACCTTGAGCAATGGTGGACCCGATTCCTCCAAGCATGGAGCCACCGCCATCCTGACACAGGAGCCGGAGGAGGAGCCTGGCGCGCTGCCAAAAAGAATCTGTGTTTAGGAACAGAAATGAAACACATTGTAATTCTAATGCAAAAACAGAATGGACTGTAATTCCAATATAAAATGAACATAATATTAATTCTGGTTCCAATGCAATCAACAATTATACTTGTACCACAAATCCATATGTCAGCATCAGGAAGAGGAGAGAGAAACACACACACAACCACACAACCACACACTCACACTCACACTCACACTCACCTAAATTGACCGTTACAACTCTGAACATTACACCAAAAAATCAACTATAGCTTCTATTGCTTCCTGACACATCAAATAGTCAACAAATAAATAAAGAAGAGACAATCAGAAGTTTACAAATCTTCTTAAAGACAATTAGCTGCCAAAATTTAAAAAAAAACTTAATTGAACATTGCAAATCTAACAAAAACAGCTAAAAATACAATCAATTCAACTAAATAGAAAATCAAAACTCTACAAATTACAGCTAATGGCAAACGAAAAATAGACATAACTACCATAGGCAAAAAAGTGAAGCCTAAAAAAAGGCCCACAAAAAGAAAACCCATAGACACAGGGCCATCATAACAGAGTAAGACACGCAAATTATCATAACTACGCCAACACAAGGTCAGTGGCATTACCACTACGTCTGCAAAAAATAACACTGCTTAATCTAAGCACAGAACACCAAAATATCAGCAAAAGCAGCAGGTCAAAGCACACAAATATTAGCAAAAGCTGCTGGTCAAAGGCAACATAACACATACGGGTAGATAACTTCAGTTTTCAGAATTGAAATAAGCACTATCAGCTACCAGTTTACACAGATGCAGTTCACACTATGAAGTTACCAGTTCACAGAAATAGCACTAGGAAGCTGCATGCACAGAAGTCACTAATCAAAGACAACCGATGAAGTAGCATCATTCTAATTGCTTCATGATTATTTAAAGATATATAGAATAAAGAAAGCAGCAAAGAAACTTATCTAATCTTGCATTTCATCAAACAGTTTATGAGCATGGGCTTGGCATTTCATCAAGCCTATCATGGATTACAAGTGCTTTGGTGATGCTGTGTCATTTGACACAACTTTTCAGACTAATAAATTTGAGATGTCTTTTGCTCCGATCCTTGGAGCCAATCATCATAAGCGGATTGTAACTTTTGGGGCTGCACTTTTATATAGTGAAACTATTGAATCATTTGTTTGGCTCTTTGAAACCTTTCTGGCGGCAATGTCTGGTAAGCATCCTAGCACAATATTCACTGATCAAGATGCAGCCATGGCAAGAGCAATTGCATACGTATTCCCAAATACAAGCCATCGACTTTGTTTGTGGCATATTTGTCTAAATGCTGCTAAACATTTAGGGCATGTAATTCATGATTCAGATGGCAAGTTTCTAACTGATTTGTGTATGAGGACAGGTCGGAGGCTTACTTCATTGAAAAGTGGAATGAATTGTTGAGGGAATACAAACTTGAGGATAACTCGTGGATGCAAAACCTGTATAGTATACGGGCAAAGTGGGCTGCTGTATATCGTGACTCTTTTACGGTGGATATGAACTCAACTCAAAGAAGCGAAGGTATGAATAATGTCTTCAAGAAAAGGTTTCGTCGAAATCTCGGTCTCTCAGAACTACTTGTAGAATGCGAGAAGGTTTCAGAGTCTTCGTCAAAATGAGTTGGACGATGACTTTAAGTCACGTGGCAAGATCCCAGTTACTTATATCCCAAATTTACCTATGCTGAGGACCGCAGCTGAATCATACACAAGGAGGATGTATTCAAAGTTTGAGGAAGAATTCAAAAAACAATTCACATTGTCTTGTAATTTAGTGCAGACCGAAGGGACAAACTTAACATTCATGGTTACATATATGCAGTCTGAACGCGGCGCGACAGTGGTATTTAATACCGCAGATTCCACCATCGCATGTTCTTGCAGAAAGTTTGAATCCATAGGTACGTGTACACATTTCAATTTGCAATATAGATTGTACTACATATGCTGAAAATATCATCATCTATATTTCATAGGTCTGTTGTGCAAGCATGCACTCAGGGTCTTCAATATGAATGGAGTTTACAATTTGCCATCTCAATATATACTAAATAGGTGGACAAAATATGCAAAAAGAGGATTTTATATTGAGAAACAAGGAAGTAAGAAAGAAGATTTGAAAACACATGCTGCTCTTATCTCTCGAAATGCGACATCTGTTGCATTGAAATGTTCAGTTTCAAAAGAACTCCTTGACGATTTCCAAAAAACTATAGAAAAGTTCGACTTAGAGGCAGATGTTCGTCTAAGAAGCTGCAAGAAGAATCCAATGATGCTCCGCTAGTGGTGAATGAATGTGACAGTGACACTTTAAACGCTTCAATAAGTTTTAGAGTTCCCCAAGTGGTAAAAGGCCCAAAGAATTCACGCTACAAAAACGTGGTTGAAAAGAATTCAGAAAAGAAGAAGAATAAGAAGAAAAACACTAATAAGAAAGGTACAGATCATCCATTCTATTTATTTTTCCCATTATGGCTACTTCTATAGTAATTCTTTTTTTCTTACTTACAGATCGGGCTACAGGAGAAGATCCCAAAAATGGTGCTGAAAAGAGAGATGAAAGTGATGATCCAAAGCAATTGATCGTAATACATGACTTGGGCTCATTATTTGTTTTTCATAATTTATTTACCTACTAGCAATTGTAATAAAAAAAGTCATATTATGTACACAGGACCTTCATGCTGGTACCATTTCCAATAACACTGCAATGCCAATGTTTGCAAATGAAGTGCAAGGGCAATCTTCAACCATGGCTACTCCGTTTATCCAAGGCGGACAAGCTAATGCCACAATGCCGTTGTTTGCAAGTGATATGTACAGGTCATCTTCGAACATTTCAGCTCCTTTCTTCCAAGGTGGACTTACTGGTCTTCTGCTTGGAGTTGAACAAGATGCCACATTGTCCAAATCTGCTAGAAAGTTACACTTCAATGAATAATAGTCATTTTCGGTCACTGAATTGTATCATTTTACTTCCAGTTTGAATTAATAGCACTCTGTAAGACTTGGCTGCATTCTGTTTGAATGCAGTTTATTTTATTTTGGCATTAAAAAATTCAGTCATCAACGCTTTGGTCTTGTCAATGCAAATGTCTGAATTTCTACACTAAATGGAACATCTAGATGATGTGCTTGAGAAGATCCTCTCTGTTCGATATCAAATGTAGTAATATAATTATAAACTGAATACAAGGTCATTGCAGACAATGACCTGCTTATCCTTTTCTGCTAAGAAAAAAGAGCTTATCCATTTCAGGCTGTGGCATACAAACATTCAGAAATCAACGCTTTGCTATTGTCAACACAGATGTATTCAGGCACTCTGTTCGTTTTGCATTTCATATAACCTGCCTGTACTCCGGAGAACCATATGTCTTTCAAATAAAAAAAAAAGCACAGTGTACATATTACAATTGGGGCCTGAGTTTACCACTACAGTCACTACAAGCTCTCAGGTTGCAAAAAAAGGTTACAGTCATGAAACTACATTCCAATACAACCATATGCATAAGATTTTTATACAATTCCAGCTCCAACCCTTGTTCAGTTTTGACTGGGCAGAGGACGCCCCGGCACTTGATCACCGCGAACATGTATGTCCATAGTTTCAGTTGGTGTTTCGACAAATTGAGCCGTATTGGTGAGATGCACCTTTCTAATTCAGATATGACAGCTTCCTGACTCCCTAGAAACAAAATGGAAAGTTCAGGCTGCTGCATCAAACAACGGCACGGTGATTAAAAAATTGGCAAAATGAATGTGACTTAGGACAACAGAATCGAAGCCTTTACATGTCAAACACCAATACCTGGGGCACCATCGGTCTGCTTGTAACATTCATCAGCACCATGGTCCATCCCGATGCGACTGCGGATCTGCGGCAAGCTCATGGAGGGCCTGACCTACCTCATGTGGCTGGACGCTCGGGGTGCCAGCTTGTTGCAGCGTTCGCCGTGGGCCGGGGCCTGGAACCAAGGTAGGCGAAGGCAACGACGGCGATGATCGAGAGGGGCAGTGGCGGCGCTAGAAGATGGGGATGAGGCTGGGCTGGTTTGGGTGAGCCGGAGCCGCACGGCCTGGGAGCCGATGCGCTGGGCGTCGAAGCCGTTCCTCGCTTGGCCGTGCGATCAAATTTCGGGACGCGTGGCTTCCATCGGCGCGGAGTCTGCACCGAGCGCGTCTGCAGCCAGACTGCATCTAATTTTCTTCCGCGGGGCGGGCTGGCGGTGTGGCCCGCGCCACTTTAATAAGATTAGGTCCTGGAAATGTATTTTAAAATTCATAAACCTAAGTGACATCTTCCATTAGTCACAGTGGTCATCGTCGTCGTCGTTAGTCAAGGTCATGGCACCACCAATCACGGGTCAGTGCTAAAGATTGAGCAGCGGCCACATCCGCACGTCCATCTTCAAAACATGTCTTTGTCTCAAGCTCTCAAGCAGACCGTTGTGCACCTGTCATGTCTAACAGACCAAGGCCTTGTTTAGATCACCTCCAAATTCCAAGTTTTTTCACCCTCTCTCCATCACATCAATTTTTGGACACATGCATGGAGCATTAAATGTAGGTAAAAAAAAACTAATTATACAGTTTGGTTGTAAATCACGAGACAAATCTTTTGAGCCTAGTTAGTCCATAATCGAACAAAGTTTGTCGAATACAAACAAAACGTGCTACAATGTCTAGATTGCAAAAATTTGCAATCTAAACCAGGCCCAACTAGCAAGTTCGTCCACCTGTCAGCCCCATGAGTATCGAGTGTCTTTGGATCCTATCAGAACAAACAATTGTACGTCTTTTGAGTACGTTTTAGTGGTTGTTAGTTTTTCCCGTGTTTCTATCCTAGACAGGGTAATTGAATCTTTTGATTTTCTCTAGGTTTAGAAACTTTATCTTACAGTCTATATATGGTCCACTAATTCTCATTGGGTAGAGAAGCCAGTTACCCTTTTAGTCAATGGTCATGCACTTTTGTATTCTCTCTAATGAAATCAAATTATATGAAGGTTCTCATGAAATCATTATTCAGTCGTGCCAAAAATATGTTTGCCAATAAATACTCATTATCAGTTTGAGTATATTTATATACTCGTTTTAATATACTCTAAATCTTACTACATGATTTTTTTTTCAAAGATCCCATATTTTTAATATGTTATTATAATACCACTACAGTAGTATACTGGTATATAAAACAAGTATAACCACATACTCTATTTACATGCATACTTGGCATGCATACTATATTAGATGGTCTAGTATATACAGTTCATTGGGTCATATATACCAGAGATATACACGTAGGAGTAACTACTCCCTATGAGTAGAAAATAATTTTCCTATATAATTATATGGGGGCGTACCCAGTGCAGAGAGCTCCCGCTCTATGCAGGGTCTGGGAAAGGATGTCAGTGGATTCAATTTAATTTCACCGGTAAGCAACCAAAGCCACCTGATGCTAATAACATATACTTCGGCAGTCGAAGTTATCAAAAAGTACATACGCTACTTCTACATATAGGACTTTTCAACCGAATAATCATCATTGTTAATCTATGCATTGTCTATCACATTTTTCAAACTCTCGTGGCAACGCGCTGTATGTTCAACTAATAATAATAGTAAAACTACACTATGCTACTCTCTTTGTCCGGCAATAAATACATTTTTCACTTATTTTGGGGACAATCAATCAATCGCATCGACGATCAGTCACCTCACCCAAAAGGAAAAAGGCAAAAAGAAAAAAACCAAAGAAAGAATGAATGATCTAGAATACTCCCACTATACTTAAAATCAAGTCGTTTTGACAGGTTTTTTAATACTCTCTCCATACTCATCCTCCGGCTCCGAGAGCCCACCTCCTCGTCCTCCTTGGAGGCTCCTGCGTCTCCGACCGCGTCATCCTCCGACTCCTCTGCCGTGGCCAGCGACGTCCTGCGGCGTAGCTCGACGGACTCCGGCAGCACGACGTCCTGCGGCGCAGATCGACGGACCGCCATGACGTCCTCCGCCGCGACGTCCTGCGGCGCGATGGCCTCCATGCGTCGCTTCGTGGCCTCCATGCGCAGCGCGAGCGAGCTCTCTCTCTCTCCATAGAGACAAGCGACAGACTCTCTCTCTAATGCGCGGCGCGAGCGAAGCAAGGGACGACGACAAACGAGGAGGGGCAACTAAATGTATCCTCTGGACTGGGCGACACCATGACAGGCCAGGATACGAAACGGTGGGGGTAATCCCGTCCAAAACTCTCTCCATACGCCCAAAACGACTTCATCGGTGAAAACCACTCCACCCCTAAAACGACATGATTTCAGAGTAGGGAGGGAGTACTAATTCAGAAGTCTAGCAGCGTGGTACTGAGGTTGAGCAGCGTGGGCAGCGCGCTGGGCGCGAACTTCCTGGCGAAGAGGTAGCAGACCGTGGTGGGCTTGCCGTTGTACAGGCACAGTGTGCCGTTGCTGCGGATGGCGGCCATCAGGTCGGCCGTGGTGGCCGCCTTGCCGAAGCGCGCCGGGTGCGGCCCCCCGCGCGACCAGTCCACCCAGGTCACCGTCCGGTTAGCGTTGCGCGCGCCGTGGCGCAGGTGCAGGAACGTCGGGATGTAGTGCTCGTCCGGGTAGCACGACGGCGTGCAGTGCCGCCGGAACAGCGCGTAGTAGCGCTGGTCCGCCACCACGTCGACGGCGAGGTCCCGGCTCATCTCGAACCATTCGGAGCCCTTGCGCCAGTGCTCCTCCAGCACCTCCGGCGCCATCCGCGGGTTGTACCGCCCCGCGCACTGCGGCACGTCGATGTTGTACGACTCCACGTAGCTCATCGCCGAGTTCACCAGGTACTCGTACACCGTCCGGAAGTTGAACACCGGCACGCAGCTCTCCGACACCAGCACAAAGCGCTGGTTGGACCAGTCCAGCAGCGCGTTGGCCAGCAGCCGCTTCTCCGCGTCCACCAGCGTGATGGAGCCCCACGACACCTCCCCGCTCGGGATCTGCCGCCCGTGGAACGGCTGACGACGGCCGGTAGCGCCCCGCGTAGCCCGGCAGCGCGTGCACGTACACCGAGTAGAGCCCCTCGTGGCCGTGGAAGAAGCGCTCCCACAGCGGCGCGAACTGGCAGCGGCCCGCGCTGTCAGGAACAGGAACGCCACCTTGGGCACGCGCTGGAACGGGTACTCCTCCATGCGCGGCGCCATGGACGCCCGCCAGAACAGCTCCGGGTCCGACATCGAGTGGCCCCATGGCGGGCCGGGGTCCACGAAACCACGGAAGTCCAGCAGCACCGGTGGAGGTGGAGCTTCGTCTTCCGTCATCTTCTTCCTCTTATTATTACTACTGCGACTCCTGCCGCTGCTCGTGGTGGAACTGGAAGCGAAGACATCGCCATTGGTGTTGTTCTTATTACCACTGCTGCTGCCAGTGCCAGTGCCACCGCCGCCGGCTGCCTGCAGGGAGGAAGAAGATAACAACAGCGACGAGGACCCAATGCTGCTGTAGTAGTAGTAGCGCGACACGTTGGCGCTGGCCGACAGCCCGATGAGCACGCCGGCCATCAGGATCACCAGCGCCACCACGGCCTTGAGCAGCCACGACGACCAGCAGTAGTCTTTGCGCGGGGTCACCGGGAAGCCGATGTAGGCCTCCTCCTCGTCCCCGGCACTGCCTCGCCGGGACTTGAGGGTGCCCGGCTTCATCTATCCCGGCCCAGCCCGGCCCTCGATCGTCGATCAGTTAATATAAGGAACACAACTAGTTGTTTGCGTCTTCGTTGCTCCTTATTAGCTAACTTGTTGATCTGCCTCTTGCAATTGCAAGCAAGATCGGAGACGGTCGTTGCGCCAAGAGCTCAAGACCAGGGATCAGAGGCAAGCCGCCGGCCCGCGATGGTCGCTGCCTGCCACCGTACCTGCTGATGATTGCTCGAGCCACCCTTAACGCCCCTCTGTCGCCGGTGGAACTAGCAATATGGACGATAGAAATGCAGGTCCCTGCCAGAAACCACCAAGAGATCGATCGAGCAGCAGAACGGCACCGGCCGATCGAGATGGACGGAGTTGGAGATGGCGACAAGATTGCCCGGTCCAAGAATAAGGGATCGGAGCCAAGCGGAATGCATGCGTGCATGCTGCGTTAGCTATCTGCTAGCAGGTGGGCACGTGGAGCTTGGACGGCCACTGGTAGCGCGACTGCATGCGACTGCCACGACGGGAGAGGAGTGGTCGATGGACAAAGCAAGGCCGGCCGGTCGATGCGGCGCGCGCTGCTGCGCTGCACTGGTGATGGTAAAAGTCAGGGCATGCCGCGTGCGTCGTCCATGGGCATCACCGCGGGCAGCCTGCGCCCTTTCATTCATCGCCTCCACTCTCCCCGTAGGGCCTGATTAGTTGCCTGTATAACTCCTTATTCAGATCCTCGTAATGCAAGTTGGACCTATTTGGTTAGCTGTATATAGACTTATGCAGGCTAGCACTGTCCTCAAAGCAGTTTGGGCTTGCATCCCACTATTTCCTCGAAATCGGCCGTATCCACTGTGAAAGGATTGCATTGCATTCCGCTGTGTAGAAGCGATGCATCCGCTCTGCCCCTCCCCGCACCCACTCTTCACCGCGTCTTCACGGGTCACCGGCTCACCGCGCGTCCGCGCCCCCACTCCGCCCTCCTCTCCCTCGCATCTTCTCGGTCCCGCAGACCGCTCGAGTCTTCACCGTCGCGGCATCAGGCGCGGTCGCGGCGGCGACGCGCAGCTTCGACCTCAGCCATCAAGATCTGCTGGCATGGGGGCGCAGATTCAATCAATTACCTCATTTCCCCACTCGGTCTTCTCGCAGCCACAGCTGATGACGTGGATGGCCTCCTTGATGAGCGTGGCGTGGTCGGCGGCGGCGCCCTACGGCAGGCCGTCGTCCTCGACGAGCGTGGAGGCGATGAACACGGGCAGCTGGCCGAACCGCTTCTTGAAGTTCTTTTGCGACATGAGCGAGGAGCGCTCCAGCTCGTCATACCCCTCCAGCCCCTCCTCGATCTCCTCCAGCTCGAACGCGCGCTGGTGCTTCTTGTACAGCCCGCCGCCCTTCTTGCTGCCGGCCACCCACCCGCCGCCGAGCTTGTCCTTCTTGCTTTGCTTCCTGAAGAAGCCGAGCAGGCCTCGGCGCGGCTCCTCGCTGCCATCGGCGCCGCCGCCCTTCTTGTCCTTGCGGGCCTTGTCGCGCTTGCCGCCACCGAAGCAGCAGCAGTCGCACGTCTTCTTGGGCCGCTTCTCCGGCCGCGGCTGGTCTTAGCCGTACGGCGCCTGCCGTTTGAACACTACTGCGTGTTGTTTGTTCCAGCGTCATCGTCTCGGAGTCCATGGAGGTGGAGGCCGTATACCATGTTGTTTGCCACTTTGCCTTCTTTTTCTTTTCCATGGCCATGGAGGCCGACGGGAGAGATTAGAGGGAGGACGAAGACATCACGAGAGAGGGAGAGATGGTGATGACCAATTCAACCAACCAAACACAGGCAACTATGCATTGCAGTATCTAATGCGGGCAACCAACAAACAGAGCTTTAAGTTATGCAAAGTGGAAACACAAGACAACCAAACACTGCTTAAAGCATAGTAATATGCTGGATTGGATATCTAATACTAGATCCTTATGTTGGCTACCACAATGCGAGCAACTGTATAGCACCATGGATGATGCTAAGATTAAGGTTTCTCTGTGCTACAGCTCAACTTCACTACTGAAGCAGCTTTACTGAAGAAGTTGTCTTCTTTTGGTGGAACTAAAGTTGTTTTGGTGAAACGTTTAGTAAAATAGCTTTTTCTGATTGGCAAAAAAGATGAAAAGTCAATAATGGACTTTCCTTTTTTTCTTTTCACATTTTTTCCTCTTTATTTCTTTCCTCTCCTGGTCTTATCTCTTCCTCGGTTCTCCCCACTGCATGCATGGATCTCACGTTCCTCCTCCCACTCTCATCTCTTCAATTATGTTGCCACCGCCCGCCCGTCCGGGCACCCTCGATGGCGTCTTGTGGCGCAGCTACCCTCTCCGCGCACGTTCCTATGGCGCCACCCATCCCTGCGGAGCCGCCTGTCTTCTCCATGCGGCGTCGTCCTCCCTACGCAGACCGCGACGCCGTCCCTCCTAGCCCTGGTCGTACTGCCGTCCCGGCCGTGCCCGCTCGAAGGCTTCGCGTGGGCAAAGCCGACCACGGATACGCAGGGGCCCACTAGTGCAAAGGTGAAATTGGTTGAAGCCCATTTTTTTAGCTTCTCTTCTCTCTCCTCGCTTGTCTTAGCGCGTATCTAGAGATTGCATTCGTGAAGCAGTTCGGCGGTGTCCTATTTGGTGAATGAAGCTGAAAAACAGCTCTTGAAGCTGCCCTCAAATCCCTACCAAACAGGACCTAAAAGTGCTAAATCACCATATATGGAACCCATGATACCAAATAAAAAAAATAAAAAAATCATTCCTTTCATTCATTTATTTTCCTTTTTTCTTCTATTTATAATTTTATGTTTCACTTTTTTATTTTACATATACATGTGATCTTCACATAGTATACATGTAATATTCTATGCTATATTTTGTGATGTCTGCGAGTACAAATGTGACGTTCTATAATGTTTTTATGATGTTCAGTATACATTGATGTTCTAGGATATATTTTGTGATGTTCGGTAGCATTTTTTCTTCTTTTTATTTGACTCTAATTAATTACTTCACTAATTTTATTATTTTATTTTATATTTTCATGATATTATTGATGTTCATGTAGTATACATATGATATTCTGCTATATTTAGTGATGTTCATGTAGTGTTAATGTGATGTTCTACGATGTATTTATGATGTTCGGTAGCATTTTTTTTCTTCTTTTTATTTGAGTATAATTAATTACTTCACTAATTTTTTTATTTTTTATTTTATTTTTTACATTTCATGATATATATGATGTTCACGTAGTATACATATGATGTTCTATGCTATTTTCTACGATGTTTCTGTAGTGTTAATGTTATGTTCAACGATTACATTCAAATACATGTTCATCATGAGATAAATATTCGTTAAAAAATTTATCAAAATATATCCATATGGGGTCTTGTTTTGAAGAGTTTGTTGCAAGGAATATGATGATGCAATTGGATTTTAATTAAGATACTTGGTTTAGGAGCTATGACTTTTTTTTACCTCAAAAACCATGGGATATGTGATGATATCAGGAATTTTAGATTTTACTACATGGTTGTTGTCTGGTCTGTTGTCTAACCCAAGACTTGAATTTGGCCCAATTTAGTGAAAGTGAGGGAGGAAATTATTTTTTTGGGTGGGGAGGGGGGTCAGCGGGTTGCTCCAGGTGGAGGTGTAGGGGGAGGTTGTTGGCAGGTAGGCGCCCCGCTGGCACATGTTCCTTACAATGTTGCAGGTCGCCGATGGTTATTTGTGTGAATGTGTGTGTTTCACAGTGCACATGAACCACCATCCATGTATTTTGTGTGTAATCCACATTAACACTGTAACACATGTGAGACTGGGCCTTGTTGATAGCCAAATTAAGTGGTCAAAGGCATAATGGACTCCACCATTGTATTTCCCTCAGGAAAAAGTCAATTTTGCCTCCCTTTGAGTTGAGGGAGAAAAGGCTGACTTTCGCGATAGTTGAGGGAGGCAAAATGGACTTTTTTCTTTCCCTCGCCGAGACGATCGAAAAAACATATATGGATTCCAGATGAAGAAAGGGAGATTTTGAGGACTGATGCAGATAATAGGTCTGACCGAATCCTAGAACCAGCCAGGCCGGATTTGGCCAAACCGTTTTTCAAAAAAAAGCAGCCAAGTCACCCTGTAAAAACCGGCTAGGGCATTTTTCCTGGTCCGAACCCGTGTTGAATCTAACTTGATGAAAACTTGCCCAATATTATGGAAAACTTGTAGATTTTGTGTGGTAAAGATTTTCTACTATGATAAGACCACCCCCTCTATATATATTAGAGGATCATGGCCGACTGAGATAATAACCCAACTACATCGGCAAAATCAAAAGGTATAATGGACTCAGCCATTACGTATCTCCCGTCGAGACGATCAAAAAACATATATGGAGCGTGTCGTTTGGAGTCCGGGCGAAAAAAGGAGATTTTGAGGGTTGATGTAGAAAAACAGGCCTGGATGGATTCAGATCCAGCCCCAGCTCATGTCAATGCTCAAGTGGTAGTATAGCTGCGACTATGAAGCTGCGACTATGAGGTACTAATCGTATTTTAGATCTTCTCTGGCCGGGGGGGTTTTGTTAAGGTTTCTCCACTGGTTTAATAAAAAAACCTACTAAATGGATACACATGTGAACAATTTCTAAAGCCAAGACCAACCCAAAAACAGTGATGCTGAAGTCGTTTTTGGCCAGAAACCAAAGTCACTAAAACTTAACTTTTCCGTGCCTTCACCATTTTTTAGAGACGCTAGATCTAGGTCCAATTTTATTCAATGATCTTATAGTTAAGAATTTGTTGGCGAGTAGATATATATATATATGGAGAGGTGGGGCTGTCAGTTAAGGCGGCGTATACGCTATATACACCCGCTCCGCTCACCCCTTCCTAATGCCGTATCCGAATGGGAAGCGCATTGACCATCCGCGCGCTCTCGATACCTGGAAAGATCAAGAAGAGCATGCGCAAGTACGCACAGGAGGCCATCACGCTGCATGCCATGGCCATGGAGGCAGTGGGCGAGAGCGACGTGGCTGTCCAGGGGCACCGAGGCGGCGAGGTCAGTCCCAGTCGGCCATACCGGCAGTTCCGGGCCGTTTGCTTAAAAACTTATCAGCCGGTTTATCAGCTAGAATCTACAGTATTTTTTTCTCACAACAAAACAGCTTCAGTCGGCTTATCAACCGGCTTTAATACCGTCCGATAGTACGTGTGAGTTCGTGATCTAATTCAGCAGGTGAAAAATGCGAAGAAATATAAACAGCAAACGAATAGTGAAAGTTGATCTCAACATTTACATAGACTTCAGGTTCCCAATAGAAAGAGTTTCATTAGCTTCTTGCCTTTTTCAAAACAATGCACAAATTGACTGGAACTTATAAAATCTATATAAAATCTAAATCTAATCCAAAAACTACAATTCAAATTTTGTTAAGTTCATTTCTGCCAGAGAGTGTTACCGTGTCATTGCGTGTGAAATATAAATCTTAAAAAGCCTAAGGACGTGTACAACCCATGTACAGTCTACTCCAAAGTCAGTCTGAAGAATTGGCATACGCGTGAATCATTTGGGCCTGGACTGTCTTTTCTTCTTTTGTCACCTGCCCTTTCCTGTAATTTTGATAGATATCGTTGTGTCGCTAAGACGGTCAGACTGACCGGTAGCCGGCTGGTGCTGTTTTGTTTCAGTCACAGGGCTATTTGGTTTGACGAAAAGAGAATGGCGTGTGGGAGTAAATACAAAGAGAATATGATCAAAAAGCCTAAATGCATTTGGAAATAGTTTAGGTTCCAATGCAAAAAAATGTTTAATAGCTCTGAAAATGATCAAATCGTTGCAGTAGACATGGATAAAAATGTGTGGCCTCGGTGCAACGCACAAACACAAATATAGTATAGTAATAAGTAAATAAATAAACTATTAATAATTAATCTTAACTTAAATTGATTGAATGGATCGATCAATGACTGTTGACAGATAATAATTTTTTTTTGACGAGAATCTATGGAGGGGAGAGCTTCCCCGCCTAGATTATATTAAGAACAATCGAGAGTACAATCATGATACATATATAACATATATATACTTGCAGTTAATCGAAGCCCAGAGCTATTATATAGAGTAAGCTTCAATTCACAGACATATATATATCGATGGACGATGTAAAAATTGTGGAATAAAGAAGTGAAAAGGTATTATTTAATTTATTGGTACCTGCTAGGTATAGTATATATGTAGCGCGCGAAAATCCATATGCATGCGTGCATGGTCAATGCAAGAACAAATTAATTAAATAAATTAAAGAAGCTATTATGTATGTTTGTAATAATTAAGCCGTGGTGGATTCCTTGAGGTAGGCGATGAGATCGGTGCGCTCCTTGGGCTTCTTGAGCCCCGGGAAGACCATCTTTGTGCCCGGGATGTACTTCTTGGGGTTGAGGAGGTAGTCGTACAGGGTGGCCTCCTCCCACACGACGGCCATGTTCTTGTTGGCCGTGGAGTAGGCGTAGCCGAGGGTGGTGCCGGACTGGCGGCCGAAGAGGCCGTGCAGGTTGGGCCCCTGCTTGTGCGCGCCGCCTCGCTCCACCGTATGGCACTGCGCGCACTTGGTGCGGAAGATCTTCTCGCCGCTGCCGGCGTCACCGACAGGGGCCTCGACGAAGGAAGCCATGGCACGAGAGCAGGTCTCGAGATGATCACGGAGATGATTAATTGTACTGTCGTCCGATCGACACCGACACCAATATAGTGCTTAACTAATTAAGTAGACACTAACAATAGCAAGTAGAGATATCGAAGAGGGCGGGCGACCCATCGATCGATCGATGGTGCCCGACGGATCAGGATCAGCTTCAATTTCATTTCCCGTGGTTGGCGCGGCCTACATCGTAGAAGTAATGTATCTATAAAAACTAAAAACTTCTCTCGTAATTTGAAACCGAAGAAGTGTAGTATGGGTGTGTCTACATATCTGGCGACAGATTTTTCAACCAAAAATCTGTCAAATTTTTGACAAATCAAAAGCTAACACGTCAGCCAACAAAAAATGACAGTTTTGCAATAAAAAATCTGTCAGATTTTGCAAAACCCGTTAGCATTAGCACAAAAGATCCAAAACCCAATAACAAACATGGTTTGTGTGAGAAGTACGGTTCGGTTGGCTGGTTCGTATCATTGCTGGTTCGTGAAGAAGTACTGCTGGCTGGTTTGTGTGAGAGAAAAATACTATTCCGACTAGAAATTTACGATCGTTTACGACAGGCCACAGCCAAACGAACAGCCTTACATCGTCGCAAGGGCTCCACAAAGCGTCGCTCTGCACGCCGTACATCCTCCTGGTGCCGCTGGGCCGGCTCGCTCTGCCGCTGGCGCTCCGAGCCTCGGCTCCTCCCGTGCCCGTTCCCACGGCCTCAACATGCTCAGCCGCAGCGCGGGCACCGACGACGGTGGCTACTACTCCGCCGCGCCAGGCGCCGACGAGAAGGCCTCCGCCGTCGCCGACGCCGAGACGCTGCCACGGCCGCCGGAAAATCAGCCTGCTCGTGGGCGTGCTGACCATGCCGAGCCGGCGGGAGCGGCAGGACATCGTATGGATGGCCTATGCGCTGCAGCCGGCGCTGGCGGCGCCCGCGGGCGTGGCGCGCGTGGACGTCCGCTTTGTCTTCTGCAACGTGACTGACCCGGTGGACGCCGCGCTGGTGGCGGTGGAGGCCAGCGCAAAGATTTACGTGCTGGTGCTCGACTGCACCGAGAACATGAACGACGACAGAGAAAGACTCCACCCTGAATCTTGGCTGGGAGAAGCTGGAAGATGTCGTAAATCTGCATTTCACCAAAGAAATAAAGCCAGCAACCATAAATCAGTCAGAGAAGGATAAAACAGATAGCACATTATAGACTTGATCTTCAGATTGCTGCTAGAAAAGATAATAGAATTATACGAGTCGTTTGGCACAAGATTTCCTGACTGAATCATGTCAATGGTTAAAGCTAAACACAAAGAAACTAACAAATGAAATCAAATGTGGCAAAGTATTTTTAAACTTCATCTCTGCATTTACTAGCAAAGAATACAGGTACCATGATCAAGTATAGAGAAAGTAGAAATAAAATAGAAGAGTTTACCTGATCCTTGAAACCACGAGAAAGCATTTCATCAGCTTCATCAAAGAACAAACATCTTGATGTTATCAGGGCGGAGGGACACCCTACGCAGCATGTCAAACACACGACCAGGTTTACCAACAACAACATGCACACAACTGGCTAGAAATCCTTTTGGTCCTCGCAGACAGATGTTCCTCCCACACATGCATGGACTTTAACACCCAGCTAATCACCAAGCGCGCGCATGAATTGTGCTTGCTGAATGACATCAAGCCCCTTGCAGAAGGGAACAATTCCTCTCTGCTGAATTGCAGAAGGCTTCTCAAGATCTACACAGCAAAGAACTGGTGGTAAGAGGAATACCATGTAAAAGGCAAATAGGCTAAAACAAAACAGACTTCCAGTCTACCATAAGCATAAATGCCTCTCAGAAGATTCTCTTGGAGGCCCATGTCATCAAAACTCTCAAAAACTTCATCATATGAAGTGAAGAACTCCTCAGTCTCACCGTGCTCCTGTATTACATGAACATATAGAGGTAAAGTTATTAGATACCACTTGGCTCTCAGGTTAAAAGATGGTAAAAACAAGTAGGTAAGTTTTTTTTTTTTAAGGAATGATTTATATTCCTGCATTTTAGAATCATAGTGCTTAGCATCGAACTGAGAACCCTCAGGTGCCATTCCTGCCATGACTGTAGCCAACAAAACAACATGTTAAGACACAGAAGTTATAGTACATGTGAACAATATGACAGGCAAACAAAAAGGTTTAATCAGGAACCTAGATCAAAAGGATGTATACAAAATCATGAACAGCGGCACAATTTAAGCTTATAACAGAACTTGCCTAAAAGACTACAGCAAGAAAGGTGTTTGTGCACAATACAAATTTGTTCAGATACAAGACAAACACAGACACACAAACACACAAACAGAGGGAGAGAGAGAGCACACAAAGACACACACCAGCAACGCCAGAAAAACACATGCACCCAGACACACACAAACACCCACAAACGATGACATCCTTGCTATTTAATCTTGAATGAGAGCCTAGCTTCGATGACAAGTAATTAGCAGGCTTGGTAAAAAGAGGGAAAAAAAAAGGAACCACTTGCTATGAAAGCTTCAGTGTCTCGGAGGAAAATGACAGTCACTAAGCAATGTCACACTCACATTAGACCAAACATCATCTAAAAATAGACACCTAACAGTAACAAAAATATTTAACTGAATAACTGAACATGTTTCGAGATAAGGGCCATATATCAGTCACTTCACACTTTACCCAATTTAGACCCTTTACTTAAAATGGAGGCTTTCACCATGGTAGAAGGAATATAAAGCAAAATGTGAATGAATGACAACATGCAGCTCTTCAACAACTAAATAAGTCACCATAACCTTTATTACCACATCACAGAAGTGAGTAACCAAATGTTTGATGCACCAAACTGAGGAAAAACTAAGCAGCATTAGGTAGCAAGAAAACATACATCTTGGAAGGCCTTAGAATGGATGCTGCAAGCATCAGTGTCCATCGCTGGAGCAGCAGGGGCAGCAGCAGCCTCTGAGACAACAGTCTCATGCTGAATGGTCCGGGGACCCAATACAGCATCAACAACCCTGTGTGCCATGGCACTAACAGTACCAAATGTCATACCTAAAACAAAGTGTTCGTTCAAATTAATTCGAGGATTATAATGTTTATATCTGAAGCTATTCTGAAAAGAACAAGCTTTGAATGCCTACCTTGAGCAATGGTGGACCCGATTCCTCCAAGCATGGAGCCACCGCCATCCTGACACAGGAGCCGGAGGAGGAGCCTGGCGCGCTGCCAAAAAGAATCTGTGTTTAGGAACAGAAATGAAACACATTGTAATTCTAATGCAAAAACAGAATGGACTGTAATTCCAATATAAAATGAACATAATATTAATTCTGGTTCCAATGCAATCAACAATTATACTTGTACCACAAATCCATATGTCAGCATCAGGAAGAGAGAGAGAGAAACACACACACAACCACACAACCACACACTCACACTCACACTCACACTCACCTAAATTGACCGTTACAACTCTGAACATTACACCAAAAAATCAACTATAGCTTCTATTGCTTCCTGACACATCAAATAGTCAACAAATAAATAAAGAAGAGACAATCAGAAGTTTACAAATCTTCTTAAAGACAATTAGCTGCCAAAATTTAAAAAAAAACTTAATTGAACATTGCAAATCTAACAAAAACAGCTAAAAAATACAATCAATTCAACTAAATAGAAAATCAAAACTCTACAAATTACAGCTAATGGCAAACGAAAAATAGACATAACTACCATAGGCAAAAAAGTGAAGCCTAAAAAAAGGCCCACAAAAAGAAAACCCATAGACACAGGGCCATCATAACAGAGTAAGACACGCAAATTATCATAACTACGCCAACACAAGGTCAGTGGCATTACCACTACGTCTGCAAAAAATAACACTGCTTAATCTAAGCACAGAACACCAAAATATCAGCAAAAGCAGCAGGTCAAAGCACACAAATATTAGCAAAAGCTGCTGGTCAAAGGCAACATAACAACATACGGGTAGATAACTTCAGTTTTCAGAATTGAAATAGCACTATCAGCTACCAGTTTACACAGATGCAGTTCACACTATGAAGTTACCAGTTCACAGAAATAGCACTAGGAAGCTGCATGCACAGAAGTCACTAATCAAAGACAACCGATGAAGTAGCATCATTCTAATTGCTTCATGATTAATTTAAAGATATATAGAATAAAGAAAGCAGCAAAAGAAACTTATCTAATCTTGCATTTCATCAAACAGTTTATGAGCATGGGCTTGGCATTTCATCAAGCACCTCATGTAGGCGCCTGTGCAAACACAGTAGTAGGTGCCAGCCTGCCGGGAGCCACAATGGAGGTTTGTCTGCTGCCCGTCATGCTTGACGACACTGCCGCCGAGGTTGCTTGCACTCCAAATCAAGAAGCAGATCAATTTTTGGGAAACCAGAGAATAAATCAGAGAGACGCAAAAGATGGTTGATCCGAACATCCGTACCTGAGCTCCTCCGCATCGGAGGCTGGCCTTCCCAATGGTAGCAACCCCGATGACAGATGCCCCCATGAGCCGCTTTCCCAGCAGTAGCAGCATATCGGCGAGCTCCTGCATAAGCTCGCGCCAGATCCAGCCATGGAAGATGCTACCGTCGCCGCGGAGACGGGTGCTGCCGGCATTGTCGCGACCGAAGGGGCGCCACGATCCACTGAGGTGGATAACGTCACCGCCGCCGTGCCTCGTGCCGCCGTCGCGCTCGAGATTTGGTGCGCTCGGGGGGAGAACAAGGGGCATCGGCCCCGTTCACGTGCCTTTAAATTCAACTTTGATTCACTTCTTTTTTCATCCCAAACAATATTTTTATCTCACTGCAACGTTCTTTCAAACTATTAATATTCCTCCGACCGAACATGCCCATCGTCTCGTGACACACAGACGCCCTTACGGATTCTTCAAACGCGGGTTTAGACCCGATAACCAAAACATGATTTCAGATGGATGACAACACATGCAACACAAATCTTAAAGCAAATCCAATGGTCCAAAATTCAACAGATTTCAACAATAAAAATCTGTTGACAGATAAATAACAAAAATCTAATAGTAATAAGAAAATAATAAATAAACTGGAAAGAGGAGTTGAGGCCCAACACAAGCAAACAAGCAGCATTTCGGCCCACTGGAACTGTGAAGAGGTGTAGCCCCCCCGCGCAACACAAGCAAACAAGCAGCATTTTGGCCCATTGGATCTAGGCTCCTCAGCCCAAACACTAACCACATAATTGCAGGACGAGTCGCAGTGGAGCCTGCCTGGGAGTGGGAGAGGAGGAGGAAGGGGGACGGAGGGCGGCGGCACGGCAGAGCAGACAGCAGAGCCAGAGCCAGCTCCGAGCAGTGCAGGCATTCCTCACCAAGGTCGAGGTTGAGTCCAGCAGCCTCTGCGCCTTCGCGTCCCTCCTCTCCGCTCCCCCACGGGGGGCAGTCGCCACGCCGCAGTCCACTGCAAACTCCATTGTCACCGTCGCAGCGGCAGCTCCACCACCTCTCGCCACGGCAACTTCCGCGGCAGCGCTCCTCGTCCCACCGCCGACACCTCCTCCTCGTGAGTCTCGTCGGCCCCAACCCCATTTTCCTGGCTCTTCGTTTGCCCTGGTAATGGATCTCTCCTCCAACACTTCTCCAATTGTTCAGCTAATCATCTGCCGGCCTGCCTCTTGTCACTCGTTGATTTAGGGTTGATTCCATCCAGTTGTAGTGCATTGCTGTGGTGCAGAGAACATTCCCAATAGTTCGTACGCTCGCACGCACGTTTCCACCTCCTTGTTTACTTGTTTGTAGGACGGATTTGTTTTGCTCGACAGCGGATCACTGTTCATGCCTGCATCTGCACTGCCATTCCAGTTTGGGCGAACCCGTTTTGTTTTGGGCGATCACATTCCGCTCCAATTGATTGTTAGTGATACTGCTAGTCGCTCCCCAGTTGTAATCCATTTCACTCCCCAGCCCCTCTACTTGCTTGGGCAGGGCTTCTTCGAGTCATTTTGCCATGCTGAGTTTTACAAGAAAGACACTTTTCCTTTCAATCATATGTTCCTAACATACCGGTGCATTCTTTCATGCAGGACTTTCAGATGTCTTTTGATATCACAGAAAAGGATTGCCCCTGCTCTCGCTGCTGCGAATGCCACCGACGTTTCTTGCGCCCTACAATATTTTGGCATTGGACTTGATAGTTGTCAATCTTTCTTGTACTGGACGTTCCAGCTTTCACCAACTTGCTGCTTCTTTTCTACCTACAACCACCTTCTTTTCCTTCTTTCCAATTTTGTACCTCATTACCATCAATTACTGCTAAAAGTGAAACAAGTGTTCTCCCTATGGCCAAGACATCTCTTCCTCCTGGATTCCGGTTTCATCCAACTGATGTAGAACTCACAGTCTACTATTTAAAGAGGAAGCTACTGGGAAAACACTTACGCTGCAATGCTATTACTGAGATTGATCTATACAAGTTCGCCCCTTGGGATCTTCCAGGTATTGCACCAAAGCAGTTTCATTTATTTCTGTGTCACTAGGAGTCAAAAGGATCTGTACAATTACCAGCACGTGCACTTCTGTATCGTTTTGCATTTGTCTGTAAATATCTTACTTTTCAGATGACGGATCCTTAAACTGTTCTGATGGTTTAATGTCTCTTGTTTCACTTTTTTATAGAGAGAGCTTCCTTGGAGAGTAACGATCTAGTGTGGTATTTCTTTTGCCCACGCGATAGGAAATATTCTAGTGGGTTAAGGACTAATCGCTCAACTGGAGTTGGATATTGGAAAGCTACCGGGAAGGACAGGCCGGTGGTATATAATTCTAGCACTGTTGGGATGAAGAGAACTTTAGTGTTTCATCTTGGCAAGCCACCACGAGGTGATAGAACTGACTGGGTAATGTACGAATATAGGCTGGAGGACGAGGAACTAGCTGCTTCTGGTGTTAAACTGGTATGGCCCCTTTATGTGTTTGATGTACTTTCATTATTAACCTTATTAAATGCACCATTTTGCAGACTACCATCCTTCTTTAGGCAGATTACTCTGATTTGGCTGTATGTAGTTCTTTTATAGAAGTTTGGAATTGAACAAAACCATTGAAATTCTGAAAATTTGCTGAGGTGATTTAAATATTTGGAGAGAGAAAAACTTTTCTTTTGCTCCTTCAATTGATAGATATTTTTCTGGAAAACGCAGGAGAACTGTGCTTTATTATATTAAGAAGAAGAAAAGGGGGAAGAGACCCCCGTACAACACACACCACCCCACTCCACTTTAACAAAAATACATACGCGCCTGTGAAAACATAGAGGCGACCAAAGCTAGACTAACTCAGGCTACAGAACTACCTGGGGGGGGGGGGGGGGGGGGGGGGGCGGCGCAAGAATGAAAGCCCCGAGTCCCAGCCAAAGCCCACAACCGACGCTCCACCAAGACAAAACCCAAAGCACCGGCCAAGCTGGGAGCAGCTCCATCGAAAACACAACTATTGCGGTGATTCCATATGGTCCAAGGTCCTAGGATCACAAGAGAGTTGAACCCCTTCTTTGTTAACCCAGCAGTAGCGTTGCTTGATCTTTCCCACCACCAATCAAAGGACTTACTTGATAGATCAGGTTCCCTCCCGCTGGCTGCCACTGCCAGCCAGAACAGAAAGCTCCTAATGGGGAATGTTGCGGTTTATTGAGTATTTTGGTTGAGCAGAGTGCATAGCTCTGGATCATGTGCCAACCTGCGTGACTGAACAAATTTGCACATTAAGTAGAGAACAGAATGACACAAACATTTGTACAAGAGTTGGCTCATTTGATATTAGCTCTTTGCTGAATTAGAGAGTTACCAGTGGCATGATTTGCTGTATAATTTGTTTCTCACCTCCTCCTTTCAGGATGCCTGCGTTCTATGCAAAATCTTTCAGAAAAGTGGTCCAGGGCCCAAGATTGGGGCACAGTATGGTGCTCCATTCAACGAAGAAGACTGGAACGATGCCAGCAATGTAGAATGTTCTCCATGTGCCCCTTCTGTGGCCCCTTGCGTACCTGAATCAAGTCATGGTGTGTTGAATTTTGCTGGTCAACACCTGGCTGTGAGTTATGATGGCAAGGTTTCCTTGGGCTCCTCAGCAGAAAGTATCAACAGACCTGCTGTCAATGGAGTTCATCCTGATAGACCTTCTCCTGATATTCCTAATGATTGCATACACATACAACTGCTAGCTGAGATTATCAGATGTTCCTCAATGCATCTTTTATGTACTGGTGGTGAAGATGGTTTGCTGGTAATTTCGTTGGCACCAAGCTCCTTTCTTTTTTGTTTTCTTTTTTTGTTAGCTCCAGTAACTTTTTTATTTCTGGTTTCGATGCAGCCTGATTCAACTGCTGACTATGATAGTGACAATAGAGTATCTTTGGATGATGTTGAAACAATATTCTGTGAAGTGGATGAGCTTGGGCCCCAGGCTCTGGTGAGCAACACTAATCATTGTGACTCATGTGGTGAACATTTGATTCACCCTATGCTGGTAGCACGAGGAGCCGAAGCAGTACTTAGAGCTAAATGACCTGTCCTTTTCTCTCACTGATGGTCCTGATTCCTGTGGCATGCTGTTATCCAATGATGTATCTGTTGAGCAGCCACCAGATCTTGAGCTCAGGTTTGAGCAGGTCTCTCCGGCCCACATCTCCAATACCGCTAATGCTTCCACATCAACAACTGCTGGTTCATCTGCTTCAGTACCCTTAGCTGAGGATCACAGGACCTGATTCAGAGTATATTGGCTGTCACTTGCTTCCTTGAGGTTTTGATGGTTGCTAATCTATGTGTTTTTCTGTGTGTTGATAAGAAACGTGCTAAGCAAATTGGTTGTCATTTTGCAGATTGTAGTCAGCTGGCGCACACGTTAATGGAATCTAGGAGGATCTGGAAGACACGGCATAATGCTCCTTTTTCCATTTCGTTGAAGTGAGCAGTATGCGGACATGAAGGCACGATTAGTGACCACTTGGCACAGAAACATCTCTGTGGTGCAGTTTGTGAATCCAGGAGCATTCCTCTGCCCGTAGATTTGCATGGTAGAAGTTTCTTTCCCCCCCTCCCCCCACAACCACAAATGGGTTGAGTACTGAATAATGCACTCATTGCATTAACAACTTTCCCTAGTGTAGCAGTAGTTATCTGGATCTTTTGGGTAGAGTGGGGCAATGTACTTACAGCCTGTTGCAATGTAGCGGCAATCTCGAGCGATTGTGATCTGACTGTAACCTGTGACAGTATCTTGTTTGGTTACCAGGATTTGCTAGTGTCCGGGCAAGATGCAGTTTTCTTTATAAATAATTTTTATTTCTGAAGATTGATGAAGATGCCGCTGCTATTTTGCTGAAAGAAAAAGAAAGCCTTTCAGTGTCGCAAGACTTTACAATTTTGTGTAGACGCTTATATATATATATATATATATATATATATATATATATATATATATAGAGTATATTCTGAGAATAGGTTATTCTGTAGCCAGACCATTACGTTGCACCTTCCACCGCACCATGCTCGGCCTCCCCACCAAACCAGGGCACCACGGATGCAAGCCGAGCCGCTGCAAGCCCGGGAGCCACGGCCATTAATGATAAACAAACCAGCTCGTGAGCCATCGTTATTAATGGTAAATAAATTACAGTGTCGACATAGAATTTTCGTCCCAGTGCTGAGGACTACACGCAGCAAGTCGGAAGGGTCTGCTCAATGCAGCTATAGATTCGTCTAACTTCAGCGCGGAGGTGGTCGATCCTGCGCACTCCTCCCTAAGACGTGTCAGTCAATTTGACCCTGTAATTTACAATGAGAGAAGTTTATCAGTAATTAAGGGCGGAACTTGCCGGTGTTGCCAGACAGTCCCGAATGTGCGGCTCTGAGAGCCGATATGAAAGGAGATCGACTAAATAGTCGATTCCAGCATATTCATGAGAATAAATCGGTTAAAGCTCATTGGATTGTATAAGAAGAATCGGTTATCATTCAGGATAAATGTCGTTATTTGAACAAATATTAATCAATGGTAATAAGATGTCAACAATGATTGGTTTATACCAAACCAATGATTACAGGTAACCGAACCCCTTTTTATATAAAGAAATAATTCAACACCACTTAACCAGTTTAATAAAGATAAATCTAATGAACATGTTAGATCTCATCTATCGCTATGACCAGTGAAGCATGAGGCAGAATCATGCAGGCCGGTAGAAATAACAATAGACTCGACGACCCTGACTCATTACTAATATCAGTAGGGCATAAGGACAGAATCATGCAGGCCGTAATACAATAATAAGATCATGGGGCTAACATATCTTTCAACCTATCTTTACTTCAACGGTCTCGTAATGCGAACTGTTCGTGAAAGCACTTGATATCGGCTAAAACAGCCGATTCAGGCATACCGCACAGTTAAAGTCATACTTTTATCAGGAATAGATTTATCAAATAATGATCCCCACTCCACGGTGCTAACAGTGGGATATGAGGCAGAATCACATAGGCCGTGATAACGGGCCATGGAACAGTTCTCGTTAGCCAATAAATCCACTCAAGACGCAACATGCTTTAACCGCACGCTATGCACGATCAAGATTGACGTAAAACAGCCGATAAAACGTAGCTCATCATTTAACGTGTAGATGAGATCAATTTCAGGTTAACAAACGATGGGCTTAAACAAGATATAAGGCCGGTCTAGATCAATCACAATCGGGCAGAGTGATATTGCTGTAATTAGATAAATAATGAAGATAATAAGCAACATCGGTAACTTAATGAATCTACCAGAGACTGTCATTCTAAGATAGAGCCGATAACTTGACCTTGATCTAGTTCATGCAAGTGGGGGTCGACCGGATCGATGCAGCCATACTTGAACTAGGCAAGAATCGATAACTAACTTATACCATGAGTCGCAGTGGAGGTCGACCGGATCGATGCAGCCTATACGAACAGAGGATATAAGCCATGACGGTACTTACAACAAGCAGTGGAGGTCGACCAGATCGATGTAGCCGTACTTGCTGAAGAACTTGTCGAGATTTACTCTACTCCTACTCCTAAGGGTGGCCGGAGCTAAAAAATAAATGACTTGTATATTGGATTGATTGTTGTTCTTTTACAATAGCTGGGGCTTGATATTTATACCCGGGACCTGTGCATGACTCTGTCTAAGCACGACTCATCATAATTTTTGACCTTAAAGAAAACATTTCTAATTTAAGATAACTTGAACTCTAATCTTTCTCTTTTTGTAGAGTCCAACATGTTTCGTCTTGGCGCCGAACGTAGCATTTGTCGTTATCCGCTGGCGCTATCTGAAGAAAGCCGATTCTAGTTTTTGCATCCGAATCAGCTAGGTTTTAATCTGCACGCAATTGATTCCTTGATGACATGATCTTGGGAGCTTTCGAGTCCCTGCGACTCTTCTTCTAAATTTTGGTGTAAACACATGCCCCTCTAATTTTAGGATAAAAGTAATTTTATTCAAAATTATCATATCTGTATCCCTGATTGGTCCACTAGTCACGGGTAGAGAACCTTGATCTAGGGGTCCACTGTTTGTCGCCGCTTGCGTCCACTCATGAGCCTATGCCTCAAAACTTTTTACAAGAGCGTCACTGCTTTACGGGCACTTGGATTCATCTTCCCTGGGTCGGCTATAAAATGACTATCCGACCCTGGCGAGAGCAACTCAACAATTCAGCCATGTTTTTCTTCCATCTGCTCCCTCGAGCGCCTCGAGCGCCGCCTGGACCCTCCATGGTCCATTCTCTTGCTATGAAGATCTTGAGCGGTTAGAAGAATTCTTGTGCATAGGGTGATTGTATCGCTCATTCTAACGCCTTGTCGAGCAAGAGGATCAGCTACTGTGGCTAGAAGAAGTCTTGTGACATCACCTGTGTCTTCTCACCATGCTCGCAGAGCTAGTTCTAGTGTTTACAAGGGCTAAAATATGTGGACACCTTTCCCTTATTTGTTCCACCAAATGCCCACCATAAAAGCCACTAGGCTTCTTTCCCACAGTTCACCAAGGAATCAGTTGGGCATCTGTTGGGCGGCCTTTCCCCTTTTTCTAGCACAATTCTATCAATGGGCCGACGTGACTCAATTCACGATGACCTTAGGCCTTGTGAGGGTTCAGACTCCCTTCAATCCAAAGAAATCTCGGTGGATTGGTCCCTAGGTCAATGTAAATTTTCGTATCCGCCCCATGATATTTTGTAATTCGAGGAAGCAATAAGTCTGAATTTGTTATCTCTTCATTATCTGTCCCTTGAACTTCCGGAGCGTCGATCCATTTTTGTTCCTGATTTCAGTTTGACACCCCCGGCGAAGTCTATCTTCTTGCCTTCCCAGGTTATATATACGGGCCATGGCTCTGGATCGAAAAACTACCCGCTTCGTCTTCAACCTCCTGTATCCTTAGTATAGTTTTTGCTTTTTCCATAGGCTTGAGATTATGAAGAACAGCAATAGATTTGCTGAGGAGGCTCTCGATGGATCTGCTTCATCACGCCAGCGCATCCTTTGTCAAGAGGGTGCACCTCACTGATGTTTCCTGTCATTTCAGAGCAAAGGGCTGACTCTGCTCGACCTTCGGGGTCATCCTCAGCACTAATTTGTCGCCAGCTTCCCCACTATCTGAGGAGGCCAAGAGATAACGACGACTTGATCGCTTCCATTGATCGGACCGGCGAGAAACTTGCCTGACTGCCTCGCTATTGCAGAGTCGGCTCTGGCCATAGTTCAGGGCTGATCACCTCCTAAGGCAAACCCGGTGCGGGAGAGGCTGGCCAAGGCTGAAGCCAGAATCGCTGGTGAGACATTGACCATAATTCTCTATGTCTTCTTAAATTTTGCCTCTAAGATCCTGATCACCTCTTTCTTAAATCTATTAGATCTATCGGCTCAACTGGAAAGCCTCTGTTTAGCTATGGACTATGAGGCGGGATTTGTCAATGCCAGGGGCGCTGTTTCGATGGTTTGCTTGCATGACATCCCAAACTGTGTAGAGAAGTTGCTCTTCATGGCATTCATCATGGTGCTGCCATGGCGTTGGCTGCTGCGCAAGTTCACTCTGGCCACAGATCTTTGGCTTCTTCCCCAGTGAAGCTTCAGCCATCGGATACCCTGGAGATTATGAGCACCTGGTCGAGGATTTCTCCAACATCGCCAACTCTATAACCTTTATCTCCCAGGTCGATGATATAATAGCCAAAGTGTTTTCCTATCCGTAGTTTGTAATAGGTGATATTAGCAAACAATTCCTCTATCTTGAGTGATTTTTCCTTTTGTTTCATACTTCATACTATATGCATCACTCTATCCATGTTTGCTTTGCTCCTACGGGCGATACACATTATACCGGCTTTTACCCTTCTGGGTTTATTTTTCACACCAGAAGTGATACCCTTCTGGTATCGGCTATTAGAGCTATCAACCGAGCAAATTGATTGTCAAGTATTAATCCAAACATTAGGGTAATATTCCTTCCAATATTCCCCATTCGATTGCTCTGCCGAATCCTTCTTTTCCTCTCAGTGTTTCCAAAATGTACCAAGCGCACAACGCTTGATCCGATAAGGTTTCTCCCGATTAGGTGACCATACCGGCTATCTCGCTTTTGATCATCATAAGTACAGTCTTCGAGAGCATCCCTAGATCAGCCGAAGAAGTCAAACAGATCACGGGAGCTGATGTTATTCGGCTAGAAATATTTAGAGCGACCTATGATGTTCTAGACTTGAGATCTGCATGTCAACGCGTATCTTGTGTAGAATCGATCATACTCTCCGTTATTTAATTACTGCTTCTTTTTTCGGCTAAAGAGCCGATTTGATACAACCGATCCTAGACTCTAATCCAATCAAGTCTGAAAACATGGCTTTTATTAAGAGAACCCTTCAATTTCCTGCCTTCAGTTGCTCAACGTCGTACTCCCATCGGCTATTAGTGAAGTGGCGCTTCGCCTTCTATTAATTGCGGTTGCCTTTTACACGTCCTGAGGCGTCCACCTCTTCGCTTCAGGTCTTCAAATACTAGCCGGTGGTTTTAGCCAAGAACACATCTCCACTCACAACTGTTTCTTTGCTCCTCTCCGCCTGCCGAAGTCCTATAGCGGCTTTCCTTCTCTCTTTCATAGATCCAATCATCCTTCATGGTCGGCGAAGACAACCGAGGCAAGCGCGCGGCTGAGGAAATCCCGAAAGAGAATATGCCGATGAACCAGCGTCTCCGACGCATGAGGTGAGATTGACACTTCTTGTTTATGATGATGAATAGTTCTGACTTATCTATAGGTTTGTTGTGAATGATAGTCTCCGTCCTCTTCCTAGGGTCGGCGGGCCTTCTGACGCCGCATCTTCTATGTTGGCCTCGTCATCAGATTCTTCCGACTCCTACAATGGCGACGACGCCTGGCGCTACCTTCATGAGTGGAGGATGGCTCAAAATCACTATTCCAAGGTGACTTGGGAGAACGGTCAACTGGAGATTCGCCTTAGGGTCTCTCAGGCCACCCTTCACGTGGCTGAGGAGGAGGCCAGCGTTGTCCGAGCGTGGCTAGCCAAGTCTGATGCCATGGTGGCGGGTAAGATAAATTCTAGGAACGCCTCATTCTGATTTCCATTATCTTTATCTTGATAGTCTTTTGTTCCTATGACTGTCAGCCCTGATGGTGCAGTTAGAGTCTCTCTAACTGGCAGCGAAATGTGGTTGTAGACGCCGTCAATGCCCGGGGTTCCCCTATCGACGCTCAGTCTCCAAGACATTCCGGTCCGTGTTTAGGAGATCGCCCTTCACGATGTTCATCATGGTGCGGCGGTGACACTGACCACGACGCAGGTCTAGACTGGGTACTGAGCTCCACGATTGGTTTCCCAATGGGCGACGGCCCTGAGGAACATGAGGACCTGCTCGAATAATTTGTCATGGCAGCGGAGGCCATAGTAGACATCACATCCGCCTAGGATGTGGTGAACAAGATCTTTAGTTAGATTGTATCTAGGGTCATCCAATGAACAAAGACTCCTGTTCTTTCTATGAATGTACCTCAGTACAATGCTCTTGTATATGACTGTTTTTATCTTTTGTTTTTGCTCTATAGGCGATACATATCGTATCGGCTTTTATTGTCTTTGAAGATTTTCATTTTTTGAACTAGAGGCGATACCTTTCTGGTACCGGCTATTAGAGCCAAGAATAAATCGGCTATTGAATGTTGATTAGATGCTAGGATAACGTCCCTTTAAATATTTTGCCTGCACAACTTTTCATACCAAAGGTTAGACGATTGATCAACCCAGGTCAAGTATCCAATTAAGTGAAACAGAATTTCTTTAAGAAATCCATTAACTCTGAGTCGCACTTACACTTTGACTCAGCATTCACATGCATCGACCTAAACCCATTTCCAAGACTCAACGCTTATTTTTCCTTTAATCCAATGGCCGATGTGAAGCCATGATTTTTCTACTAAAATAAACTCTCAGAGCCGATCGCTTGCATCGGTTGTTGGCTTTCATTGCTGATCTTAATGAAGCCTCCTTCCCATGACTTGCCAGAAAAACATTCGAAGTCTCCTAGTTCCCAGAGACTGGATCAGCTGTTGCGATGCTCACTGGACTCATCAGCGTGAACTAGTTCGACGTCATCTCCATGCCATTGAATCAAACACTGATACATGGTTGATGGTATACAACAATTTGCATGAATCCAATCACGACTGAGGAGCAAACTGTACGACCCTTTTCCATCTTTGACGAAGAATGTTGTGAGCAAAGTCTTACTCCCAATTGTTAGTTCAACGTTTATTGCCCCTCAGGGTCTTAGATGTATTACCTCCAAAATCCTTAAGAATCATGTCAGTCTCCATCAGATCTTCTGGTCCTTTGCCAAGTTTACAAAAAGTAGTGTAAGACATAAGATTGATAGAAGCACCTCCGTCCACCAACATCTTGTTCATTGGCTTCCCATTGACAAGACCTTGCATATATAACGCTTGTAAGTGCCGATGTTTGTCTGGTTTGTTAAATATTACTTGATGTACAACCGTTAACTTGGCAACTATCTCCTTATACTCTGATTCATCGAAATCCGAATAAAATTCTTGATCTGCTAGAGCTCTGAATTCCGATGGCAACAGGAAAGCCATTTGGATATTAGCCGATGGTTGCTTTCTATCAGGCTATTTGCTTGGTATGCCATACTTGAGTTTTACCGGATGCCTGAGCCTATTCCATCTCTTTATTCCTTAGGCATTGCACTCTTCTCTTCTGGCTTCTTGTTAAACCTCCTAGGCACCACTGGCCTTCCTACCACACATATCTTCTTTCATTGCCTTCTTCTTTATGATCAGTCTAGTCCTGATCAACTGACTCTTTTTCCAAGTCAATTATGAACACTTATTTTTTAAGTGATGATCTATGTTATTATGATGATATGCATCTTGAGCATGGATAGATCGGTGGTTGGTTTGAGACTGTCTATACTCTCGATATTAATTGCTCCTATTCTGGACAGTCATGTCTGGTAGGACAACTTCAAACCTTCATTCCAGTAATGCCTAAAGAAAGGATAATTCTAATGTAATTTGGTTTGTTTCCTTTCATACCTCTCTTCTTTTAGTTGATGCTAGTACGCTTGATCTTTTAACCAACGCTGATAATCCTTTTTCCTTCTGCCACTGCCATTTATTCAATAGAATCTGAGATGTGACCCGTGGCTTTGTCGTCTCTGCTTTTGACGTCTTCCCTTGCTCGTATCGGCTCTTTTGCTCGGCACGACGTCTTCTAATCTCTCTATACTCGTCAACCAATATTTGTATCTTGGGATCAACTGTTTCAGCTTCTTTTGATTTAGTTGATGTTAGGACCTTAGTTTTTCCTTTGAATAGCCCAGCATCAACCATGTTTTGATCTATTGGGAAAGGATTATCATCAACTTTCATTTTTCGAGGCATATCAAATTTGAGCTTCCCTGCTAAATAGCTCTCTATATATGTGTCGATATTTTACCACCGATAGCCTGCCACGGGGGTACCCGGGACAGTTGTTCGGGCTTCGGCGAATAGCGAAATTCGGCGGTTACGCAAAGAGACTCATGATTTATACTGGTTCAGGCCCTCGACTTGGTCGAGTAATAACCTTACTGTCCAGTTTTGGCGTTAGCCTATTTGCGTTGTATTGCTTTGAGTATCGGGTATGCGTTCTCCTCTTACAATGGGTACCCTCACCAGCCCTTTATAGTCCAGGCGCTGAGAGGCGTTGTTTGTGTCCTATTCGGATACAAGGTCAGAGTCCTAAGCTACGCTTCAGGCGCCTTTCCTTGTATAGTTTGAGTTGGAGTTTTCGGTTTTGCACGTTGCTTTGCTCCGCGTTCTTCTTGGTGATTGGGCTGTAGGCCTTGTTACCAAGGCCTACCTCCCTGCAGTATGGTCTATGGGGGGCCCGTAGGGTTCCCCATCGATAAGCCCCTGAGCATTTCATGATTGAGCTTCAAGGGCCGAGTTGTTGTAGTCTTGATCCGGGTCCTTCTTGAAGTGAAATCTTGAGATGGTCTTCTTTGATTCTTCTTTTGGCTGATGTGCACTTTTGCTTGATGTCCTCGGGTTCTTTTTCCTTTGAGTGCAGCGAGTGCAATTTTGCAAAAATTGCACTCATTGAGTGTAGCCCCCGAGCCTCTTGTTTTTTGGTACAAAAAGCTGGAGGGTCAAAAAATTTGAAAATATGTTTTTCTGTGGTAGGTACTTGCAGCCCCCGAGCCTTCTCCGGGTTCTTTTCTGTTGAAAAGAAGCCGGAAGAAGGGTCTTGATTTGTACTCCTTTGATCTTTGTCTTTTGCTGGTCACGGATGGGTCTTGTATAGCCATGAGTGAGCGTCTTCTTTTACTTTTTGTCAGGAATCTTGCTTTTGGGTACTATTCGCCTTTGTTGCTTTGCTCTTTTGTTCTTTTCCTCTTTCTTTCTTGTGATCTTTAGCCTTGTTTACCTCTGGTTTGCTATAAATACCTTCTTTGTTGGTTGTGGTTCTTCCTTGAGTAGGAAATTTCTTCTTCAATTCTTTCTTCATTCATAGATATGCTGGTGTGTGAGGTTGAGCAGCCCCCGGGCTTATGCTTGCTTGGTAATGAACATGCTGCTCTATCTGTTCTTCTGCGTCCGGGCTGCCGCTGCTGCCGCCACTAGGGTTCCTTGTTGCAATATTTAAGAATCTTGTCTCTATCTTATGTCTGAGTTTATCCGGTCCTGTTTGGCCGTCTGTAACCTTTGTATTTGTCTTCGATCAATGAGATGTATAATTTTTCTCTGTCCGAGTTCTTTTTCAACTGTAATCCTTTGACACTGTAATTTTGTATGTGATCCTTCACACGTCTTCGAGTTGTTTGTTCGGCTGCTTATTGCTGCTGTCATTCTGGTTGTTGGAGAATTCAATGTGTCTTCACGGGTTGTATTGCTGCTGTGGAATATTCTCTTGGATATGCTTTATCTTGTACTATGGTTGTTCTAGGTATGTACTGTTCCTTCATGATGGTCTAGTCACATCTGATTTTTTACTGAAGTCCTGGCTCTGCAGTGGTTCACATGGTTGTCCTTTTGGAGTTCTTTTTTCTTCCATGAGTCTGGCATATGTGCATCTGAGTTGTGCTATAAATATGGCCTGTTGCTGATACCCTGCTGTGCAGTTTCTTCTTCTTCTTTTTGTAGTCATGGATATTATAGTTTGGGAGCTCGACGAGCCCCCAGGCCTGTTCTCTTTCTTCTGTTTTCTTCTGCTAGTAAATGGTGTAGGTCTTGTGATAGAGACTAGTAGCAGGCTAGTCTCGAGGTGGTATTTAGCTGTAAGGGATATTGAGGCAAATGGTGTAGGACTTGTGATGTGAGTGATGCATGTTGCTGTTGCCTCATCTTCTAGTGCCTGCCCTTTCTTTTTTGTTCTTCTTACAGTGATGATTGGCGCGTGTTCCGGCTTGTTCTTCGACAGTCCATTGTAGATCAGCCATTATTCAGTCTTCTGCTGTGCCATTTAGGTTCAGTCCAATACAGATCAGCACGTGTTGAGAGATGGTGCCGGGTTCTTCCATATTGACGTGGTTGTCGTTGTCAATCTTGGATGACTTGTGGGTGCCTTCTCTGTCACCTATAGCAATCTTGGATGTGCGCCTTTCCTTTGGAGAAAAGTACGTTCGAGTTGTTTTATCCTGCCTGGTAATATCGAATCTTGGTTCGAGGGTTGCAACCTCGTGCTGAATGATTTCCTTTGCTTTCTTCGTCGAATTCATCAGATCTTGTATTCTGTTGTAATCTCAATGTACCTTTGATGAAATGAAAAAATATTCCTTTCTGCTCTGTGACCGAGTTGTTTATTGATGTGGCCGAGCTCTTTTGTATGTTTGTACTGTGGTGTTTTGTCATGACTGACTTGTTGCATCCTTCTTTCCTGGTTGCCTCCTTGTGAATGTGTTAATTCGTCATGTATCCGTTATAGTCTGAACGGACCAGTTGCCTTTTCATTTTGTGTGCACGGTAATTGTGGAACGGTAACTTTGAAGGGCCTCTTCGGGCAATCCGTGTGATTTTGGGCCTCGTGGGCCACGTATTTTCTTGTATAAAGATAACTGCTCTGTTACTGTTGGCTTAACTTGCCTTTGCAGTAAAAAATTCCCCAATCTCAGCCAAAACCCTAGCTCCGTTGTGCCTTCGATCTCCTGCTATTTCTGTCCAAATCTTGTCTTTGTTTTTCTGAGATGGTGGCGAAGAACAAGAGCAAGAATAAGGGCAAATCTGTCGACGAGGAGGCGTCGCTCAAGGTGATCGAGAACACCGAATTTGTTGCGATGCGGAAAATGCAGAGGCAACTCCCCAAGCCGTCGACTTCGGAGGCGGAGTTGGATCTGCTTGTTGCTCATGGCCTTCTTCAGGAGAAATGTCTCTCTAATTTCTCTGGTCCTGGTGAGCACGATGTCCCTTCTCCCACTCCGAATCAATCTGTTCTTTTTGTTCCTTTTGTGCGGGCGGGGCTCTGTTATCCCCGTCCGATTTCTTGCTTGAGTTTCTTGGATCCTATGGGATTCAAATCCATCATCTTACCCCTAACGGGGTTCTTTTTCTTTCTACCTTCGTGCATTTTTGCGAAGTTTTCGTTGGAATTCCTCCAAATCTTCTTCTTTTTCGTCATTTTTTCCGTGTGCGTTTGTCAGACGGAAATAATACTCCTTTTCTCGGCTGCTGCCTTATCCAATCCCATCAGGGAGTTTCTTTCCCTTCTCTTACCCTTTCTGATTCTATCAAGAATTGGGCGGAGAAGTGGTTTTATATTTCAAAACCTGCTCTTTCCTTTTCTCATGATCTTTCTGTTCTTCCCGTTCCCCTCTCTATTTGGAAAGATAAAATCTCTTCTGCTGAGCGTGCTGCTCTGAAGCCTATACTCGCTCGAGTTGCAGTGCTTAAACAGGCAAGCTTAAGTGGCAATTGTATAGTTGCCAGTTTCTTGCGTCGCCGGGTGCAACCTCTTATGCAGAGGGTGCATTATGGCTTTGAATATACTGGGCCCTCAGATCCTTCCTGACTTGTTCCTGATGTCGAGTTGCCTGAGGAGGTCATTCTTGAACGCCTGGGGCGTATTCTGGGTGGGGTCTCTGTGATGCCTGCTCGTGTTGAAGAGTATGATGCTGCTCATCCTCCTCCTGAGGTAAGTGGTAATCTCCTCCGAGTTCTTTTGGGTTTTTGTAATTCGTATTCTGTTTTTGACTTCTTTCTTCTTCTCTTGCAGGGTTTTGGTCGGGCTTTTAAGCTTGAGATAGCTGTTGCTGGTGGTGGCGGGGCTGTTGTTGAAGAGCCCGCCGAAGAAGGAGATGAAGATGATGATGTTGTTGCCGGTCCTGTGGTAGTTGCTGCTACCGGGCCGGGTTCTTCTTCTGCCAGGTTGATTACTGGCTTGTTTGAAGGTCACCACTCCTACGTTGAGTATGTTCCTGATCCTCGAATTGCTCAATATATCTTGTCATCCAGGAAGCGGAAGTCAGAGGTTGCTGCTAAGCATATTTTACCCAAGAGGCAACGTTCAATTCGTCAGATTGCCTCAACAGGTAATGTTCTCGTAGGTGAGCTTGTGCTTTCTCCTGTGTTGTTTTTGCCTCTGTCTTTTGGTTTGCTTTGTTTTACTGATCCCTAGCTTTTGTTGTCTTGATAGAAGGCCGGTCTATTGTCTTGAGCGAGGTGGAGACTGAGGATGAGGTCCCCTTGATCACTCGACCGTAAGTCTTCCGCTGTAAATTTTCTTGTGCTTGTCTTTTTGCTCTTTTCCTAAATAACTGAATTGCTTTTTTCATTATAGTCGGAAACCGGACACCTTGTGCCCCTTCTGTGACAGTTGTATCTGCTTCTGTCCTGGAGGCCCTCCCAATCCCCTCCTTTGAGGTGGTTGAGGATGATTTGTTCGATGTGCCTCTCCTAATCTTGGCTTCTCAGGGGTGGCTGGAAACTTTAAGAAGGTTATCAAGTAAGTATATTTATCTTGTCTTCTGATTCGCCATTTTTGCTTTTGTCTCTGACTGGCCCGAGCTCTTTTTTTCGAATGTAGGCCTTCGGAGGATACTTCTTCTTCCCTGGCTCTTGATGCTGGTGGACCTCTACAAGATTTTACTGCTGGTAAGTTATTTTCCCGTTTATGCTTGCTTTCTTGGTTTTTTCTTTTCTGTCTGACGGGTTGTTTTCTTTGTAGCTTCTCTTCCACGTATTGCCTCTCCTGCTCCGCGTGTTGAGGAGGAGGCTATTGGAACTCCGGTGTCTCCTCCAATGGAGCACCGAGTTGAAGTGAACTTAGGCAGCCCTTTTGCTGCTCCTATTCTGCCGACCGGGTTGTCCCTGTTGGACAACCTCGAAGCAGCTGCTCGGGAGGATGCAGTGAATGGGGAGCCGACTGATAATAATCCTTCGTCTGTTGCTGCTGTGGATGCTGCTGGTACTTCTAGTGCCGGCCAGCCTTTGACTTCTACTCCAAGTACTCTCCTGTTAACTCAGGGTGGGGAGGAGTTGGTCCAACTCGGTCGTGTTGAGCGGCTGTCTGAGTTGGTTTCTTTGTGGGAGAATTTCTCGGGCGCGTATGGCGCCAAACTCAAGGTATTCGAGTTCTTTTTAACTTTCGATATTGGTTTTTTCTGCTGCTGTCTCACATATTTTTGCTTTGCAGTCTTTATTTCAAGATCAGGATGTCTTGTTCGGTCCTCATGAGGCGCAATTTACTGCCATTGCTGAAGCCAATTTGAAAAGAAAGGAAGATGAGCTGGCTCGGACTGAAGTTGTCCTGACTTATGAGAAGGCGCAGCGTGCTCTGATGGAGTCCGCCCTCAATGCTAAGGTGCTTGAGGCTGAGAAGGTGCGCGACTCATCTTTGCAGGCTGTTACTGCTGCTCAGAATGAGGTCTCCGCGTTGAAGAAAGAAAAAACTGGTGGGTTCTCCTTTCTTTGCATACTTGCTTTTTCTGCCTTGTTTTTTCTTTCTTTCTTTGAGTTCTTTGTCTGCTTTCTTTTCAGCTCTTGTTAAGGATAAGGAGAGTTGGCAGAAAGAATGAGAGGAGATGGTCAATACCCTCCGTACTTCTCAAAATCAAGCCGAGTCTGTAAGTTCTTCTTCTGATATCAAATTGAAAGAGGCCCAAGATTTATTTGCTCAGGCCAAGCTGATTAGATCTGGAGCTGATCGTGACCTTGTTCAGGCTTTGAAGTCAGTGCAAGATTTGTAGGAGAAGTTAGCAGCTGCCCATGATCAATTCCGGGCTCTCCAAACTAAGCTGACAGGTGCCCAAGATCAATTCTGGGCTCTTTATGAAGCTGTGAAGCCTATTATTGCTGCTGTTTGTCGCTAGGAGGACTTTGCTCAAGGGTTGAGAGGCATTATCCCGGTGTTGTCAACTCGATTTTTTGAGTTTGTCAAGGGTGGTTTTTACCGTTGTGTAAACAATGTTATATCCTTCATCCGGGTTGCCACTCCTGATGCTCCGCTTCAGCAGATTGTAGATCCTTCCGTGACTGCAGAGTTTGCGCAGCGATGGGATGAGGCGAAGGTGGAGCTTGGTGGTCTTACAGACCAAATCTTGGAACAGATGGATGTGCTTCCTGCTGTGCCTCCAGCTCCTTAGATGTTTTGTGTAATGAACTTGTGGTTTCTTGTAATATATACTTGTCTCTGAAAATATGATCAGGCTTTGCCCTGCTTTTGAATTTGTCTTTGACTGAAATGAGCAGGCTTCGACCTGTCTTTCTTTTTCTTCTGAGATGTCTTTGAATAATATGGAAAAGTTTCGCCCTGTCTTTCCTTGTGGCTTTTTTCTGCTTTGCCATAGCTTGTTTCTTCTTGTGATGTAGTAGAGTTGATGGAGTTGATTATACTTTTCTTGGGGTAATCAACCGATTTGTACTGTAGATCGCTCCTTGGGCGAAGTAGTCGATCGTACCGCTCTTTGGGTCGGCGACCGAGTTGTTTGGAGTGTTTGTGCCGCTCTTTGGGCGAAGTAGTCGATTGTACCACTCTTGGGGTAGACGATCGAGTTGTTGGAGTGTTTGTGCCCCTCCTTGGGCAACATAGTCGATCGTGCCACTCTTGGGGTAGGCGACCGAGTTGTTGGAGTGCTTGTGTCCCTCTCTGGGAGAAGTAGTTGATCGTACCACTCTTGTGGTAGGCGACCGAGCTGTTGGAGTGCTTGTGCCACTTCTTGGGTGAAGTAGTCGATCGTACCACTCTTGGGGTAGGCGACCGAGTTGTTGGAGTGCTTGTGCCGCTTCTTGGGCGAAGTATTCGATCGTACCACTCTTGGGGTAGGCGACCGAGTTGTTGGAGTGCTTGTGCCCTCTCTGGGCGAAGTAGTTGATCGTACCACTCTTGGGGTAGGCGACCGAGTTGTTGGAGTGCTTGTGCCTCTTCTTGGGCGAAGTAGTCGATCGTACCACTCTTGGGGTAGGCGACCGAGCTGTTGGAGTGCTTGTGCCGCTTCTTGGGCGAAGTAGTCGATCGTACCACTCTTGGGGTAGGCGACCGAGTTGTTGGAGTGCTTGTGCCGCTTCTTGGGCGAAGTAGTCGATCGTACCACTCTTGGGGTAGGCGACCGAGTTGTTGGAGTGCTTGTGCCGCTTCTTGGGCGAAGTATTCGATCGTACCACTCTTGGGGTAGGCGACCGGACCCGTATAGCACAACCGTTTCTGGGTTGGCTGTTTGCAGGGTAAGTAAGCAATCGTACCAGCTCTTGGGGTAAGCGATTGCGCCCGTATAGCAACAACCAGTTTCCGGGTTGAGCTGTTTGCAGGGCTGCCCCTTTTTCCCCAACCTGATTATGGGTTGGTTCTGTCCGTTGGACAGGGCTGTCAGTCGTACCATCTCTTTATGGTAGAGTGACAAATGCTAGCTTGGGTCTCCTTACCCAAGAAGCTATTTGGCCGTTGGCCGTCAGTCAGACCATCTCCATATGGTTGAGTGACAAGATTGCCCGTGTAGCGCAACCTTTTCTGGGTTGGCTGTTAACAGGGAAGCCCCTTTTTCCCCAACCTGATTACGGGTTGGTTCTGTCCGTTGGACAGGGCTCATATTTGAAGCTGTTCTTCTTGAATAATCTCTGTTTTATTTCTCTTGAAACTTGAGTACAATCTGTTGTACTTAATTGTAGAATCTTTTGAGCTGGCTGATATGCCAAGTGTTCTTTACAGGTATTTCATCTGGAGTCATCAACTCGTATGTGCCGGGTCCTGTTGCTGTCTTCACGATGAAGGGTCCTTCCCATGGACTGAGTAGTTTGTGTCGTCCATCTTTCTTCTGGATTAGTCGTAGTACTGAGTCCCCTGGCTTTAGTGATCGGGGTTGAGTACTTTTGTCATAATGTCTTCGTAACCCTTGCTGATATCTTGCATTTTGTATGATTGCACTGTCTCTTATTTCTTCTATTGAATCAATTTCTAACCGCCTTGTTTCTTCTGCTTCGCCTTCTTCATATTGTTCTATTCTTGGAGATAGCCATATTAAGTCGGCTGGTAGTACTGCCTCTGATCCGTAGACCTAGAAAGAACGGTGAGTATCCAGTTGCTCTGCTGATCTGGGTTCTTAGACCCCATACTACTTTTGGTAATTCGTCGATCCATTTTCCACCATAATCTTTCAAATCTTCATATAATCTTGGTTTTAAACCTTGTAATATGAGTCCATTTGCTCTTTCGACTTGTCCATTGGCCTACGGGTGTGCTACTGATGCAAAGTCGATTTCTATCCCACAATCTCTTGCCCTAGTATTGGAATTCTCTTGCTGTAAATGGTGAACCAAGATCTGTGATTATTCTGTTGGGCATGCCGAACCTATGCATGATGTCTTGTATGAATTCCACTGCCTTTTCTGCACTGTATTTGACCAAAGGTTTGTATTCAATCCACTTTGTAAATTTGTCGATTGCCACAAATATGTATTCGAAGCCTCCTTTTGCTTTTTTGAGTGGTCCGACTTGATCCAGCCCCCAGCATGAGAACGGCCAAGCCGGCGGTATGCATATTAAGTTGTGAGCCGGCACATGTGATTGCCTAGCAAACATTTGGCAATTCTTGCATGTTCTGACGAGCTCTTCTGCATCTTTGAGTGCTGTTGGCCAATAGAAACCGGTTCTGAATGCTTTGCCGACTAGTGTCCTAGAGGCTGCATGATTTCCACAGCATCCTGAGTGGATTTCGTCCAAGATTTCCTTTCCTTTATCTGTCGGAACACATTTAAGCAGTACTCCTGATGATGCTGCTCTTTTGTATAGTTTATCCCCCACCAGAACGTAGTTTTTGCTTCTTCGTACAACCCGAGTTGCTTCTGCTTTGTCTTCGGGTAGTTTCTTCTCTTTGATAAAATCAATGTATGTTTGTCTCCAATCACTTTGTATGACCATGATTTGTCTTGACTGGTCTGGTTCTTCTGCTTGATCTATTTCCATTGGATCTGTTGTCTCCTTCTCTTTTTCTGTGTTTCCGAGTTGTTTGATGGATGGGGCTGTGAGTTCTTCCACAAATATACCGGGTGGTACTTTTGCTCTATCTGATCCTAATTTGGCTAGCACATCTGCTGCAATGTTGGAATCTCTTAGTACATGATGGATTTTCGAGCCCTTGGAAAATTTTCTCCAATTTTCTGACTTCTGCACAGTACGCATCCATATTATCTTTTGTACAATCCCAATCCTTGTTGACTTGATTGATTACTACAGCTGAATCACCGTAGACAAGTAGTCTTTTGATCCCAAGCGAGCTTGCAACTCTTAGACCAGTGTATTAATGCTTCGTATTCTGCCTCATTGTTAGTTGCCTGCCAAAGTATTTGTAGCACATATTTTAACTGTCTCCCTTCTGGTGATATGAATAGTACTCCTGCTCCAGCTCCTCCTAACTTTAGGGAACCGTCAAAATACATTTTCCAATGATCAAGTATTGGTTCGGGTTCTTTTTGACTGATTTCTGTCCATTCAGCAATGAAGTCGGATAATGCTTGAGATTTGATTGCTGTTCTTGGTTTGAAGTCTAGGTTGAGAGCACCGAGTTCTACTGCCCATTTTGATATCCGACCTGTTGCATCTTTGTTGCGTAGAATGTCTTGAAGTGGAAAATTGGTTACCACTGTAATCTTGTGTTCATGGAAATAATGTCTCAGCTTTCTTGATGATATCAACACTGCATAAAGTAGTTTTTGCACGTGTGGGTATCTCACTTTTGATTCTGTTAGTACTTCGCTTATGTAATAGACTGGTCTTTGCATTTTGTATGCGTGTCCGGGTTCTTCTCTCTCAACCACAATTGCTGTGCTGACAACGTTCTTGGTTGCTGTAATGTATAGCATCATGTCCTCTTTGTCTTTTGGTGGTGTCATTACTGGTGATGATGCCAAGTATTCTTTTAACTTTTGGAATGCTTCTTCTGCCTCTTCTGTCCATTCAAAATTTCCTGCCTTTTTCAATAATTTGAAGAAAGGTAGCCCTTTTTCTCCTAGTCGGGAGATGAATCTGTTGAGTGCTGCCATGCATCCTGTAAGCTTCTGTATGTCTTTAACTTTCTTTGGAGGTTTCATATCCATGATGGCTTTAACCTGCTTTGTACTTGCTTCAATTCCTCGGTTACTGACTAGAAACCCGAGTAGTTGTCCTGATGGTACCCCAAAAACACACTTTGTGGGGTTTAGCTTCCACTGCCATGCTTTTAGATTCTTGAAAGTCTCCTCGAGGTCTTCTATCAATGATCCGGGTTCTTTTGTCTTGATTACTACATCATCAATGTATGCTTCTGCATTTCTTCCTGACTTGACTCCCCAAGCAAGTTTGAATTGCTCTTTGATATGTTGCCCCTGCATTTTTTAGCCCAAAAGGCATTGATTTATAGCAATATGCCCCAAAGGGTGTAATGAACGAAGTCTTGCTTTGGTCTTCTTCTCTTAAGGATATTTGATGATAGCCTGAATAGCAATCTAGAAAGGATAACAGAGCTGATCCTAGCTGTCGAGTCGATGATTTGATCAATCCTTGGTGGGACATATGGATCTTTTGAGCAATGTTTGTTGAGGTCTGTGTAGTCGATGCACATGCGCCATTCTTTTGAATTCTTCTTCTCTACTAGGACCGGGTTGGCAAGCCAATCTGGGTTGATTATTTCTCTGATGAATCCTGCTGCCATGAGCTTGGTGATCTCTTTTTTGATTGCTGCTTTTCTGTCTAGGAGCGAATCTTCGTAACTTCTGCTTAACGGGTTTGGACCCTTTGTTCACATCAATTATGTGCTCAGCCAACTCCCTTGGGACCCCTGGCATGTCTGCTGGCTTCCAAGCGAAAATATCTTTGTTGTCCCGAAGAAAGTTGGTGAGCGCGAGTTCCTATTTGGGGTCGAGATTTGCACTGATGATTGCCGTCTTCTCCAGGATCACCAGTCAGTAGGTCAATAGTCTTGGTAGCGGCTTCTTTTGGTGGTGCGAAGTTGCTTGGCTTCTTAGCCGGTATCTTAATCTCATCTGGGTTCATTTCGTTGGCCAGCATTGCAATCTCCTTTCCTTCCTTTATATCTTGTAATCTTTCGGATATTTGTACTGCTTGTACGTCGCAATCATGTGCTTTCTTTAGATCTCCTTTCAATGATAATACGCCCTTTGTTGTTGGCATCTTGAGCAGTAGGTATGGATAATGTGGTACTGCCATGTATTTTGTTAAAGCTGGTCTCCCAAGTATTGCGTGGTAGCATGATTCAAAGTCTGCAACTTCGAATTTGATGAATTCCGTCCGGTATTTGTCTGGTGTGCCAAAGGTGACGGGTAGGGTTATCTGTCCGAGGGGCATAGCTGCTCTGCCGGGTACTATTCCGTAGAATGGTGTGCTTGTGGGTGTCATTAGACCTTCACAATCCAGATTCATCCTTTTGAGAGTATCTGCGAAAATTATGTTAAGCCCGGCTCCTCCATCGATGAGTACTTTAGTTACTGCTACTCCTGCGATAGTCGGACCTAGTACCAGCGGGTAGCATCCTGCGTTTGCTGCACTGGTCCATTGGTCTTCTCTTGTGAAGTGGATGGGGTACTCTGACCAATCTAGATATCTTGGGATGGCTGGTTCAGCTGCCATGATGGCTCTGTGAGCTAGTTTCTCTTGTCTTTTGCTTCGTGTGTTAGGAACACCTGAAAATATCACCGCTAATTGGCGTTGGGGTTCTTGATAATCTCCTTCAGCTCTCTTTTCCTCCTTCTTGGATTCTTCTTGCTTTGGCTCCGAGTTGTTTTGATTCCTGTTTTCTCTCTTCATGAATTGCCGCTGAAAAGTGCTGCATTCAACTAACTTGTGTCTGGCCCCTGGGTGTATGTGACACGGCATGTTTTCTATGTTTTCCGGCGCTCTTCCTCGGTAGTTGTTACTCTGATAGTTGCTATTACTGTTGTAACCGCTGTTGTTACGGTTGTTGCTATTGTTGTAGTTGCCATTGTGATTGCTACCATTGCTATCATTGCCGTTGCCATTGTATCTTCTTTTGTTGTCTGTGGTTGCCACCATATTGTCCTGCCTTGGTCTTTTGTCTTGCTGTCTGTAATCGGGTCTTCTATTCTCTGGGTTGTCCCTAGCAAATCTGTGCCGAGTTCTTTCTTCTGACGAAATTAGCTTCTCAACAACCCTCTTGAAGTCTTCATTTGTTCTTGGGTTCTCATTGAAATAGTCCTTGTATTGCCAGTTTGCCCAGATTCCTTCTGCAAAGGCCTCTATCACCTCCCTATCAGTAATGTCGTGGACTTGAGCCCTGAATTCTCCAAATCTTCTATAGTATTCCCTTAGACTTTCTCCTCTCCTTTGCTTTACTCCTTTCAATTCGGCTGCAGTCATTGGATGGGTAATAATGCCTGCGAAGTTGTTGCAGAAAGCTTCTTGCAAGTCTTCCCAATACCTGATTGATCTTGGCCTCAATTTGTCAAACCATTGTAGCGGCATTGCTTCGAGGGCCATTGGGAAGAATAGAGCCTTGATGTCGTCGTCTCCTCCAGCTAATTCAATAGATTGGGAGTAAACCCTTAGCCATTGTCTTGGTTCGACTTTGCCATCATACTTGGAATGATTTGCTGGTTTAAACTTGTGCGGTAGCTTTAAAGTTTGTAGTCTTCCTGCGAAACAAGGGAATCTGTCGTATGGTTCCGTTCTTCCGTAATCTGGCGATCTTGCCCTTCTGTAATAAGACCTGTCTTCTTTTAACTCAGACTCTCCGTAGTCATCTTCTTTGTCAAATCTTCTTGATATTTCTTGGTAGCGTTGGCTCAATTCTGGTTTGTCTCTTTCTTGTTGCTTTGAGTAGTGTTCCTTCCTTCCATTGATATCAGCACTTTCTACTGGTCCTATCCTTTGAAAATTCGATTTTTTGGGTGGCTGCTCCCTTTGTGGCTCCTGTGGAATTTCTTCAGCCGGGTTGTTTTTCTGATCCCCCGACTTCTTTCTTCTGGTCTTCCTTTGCTTTCCCGTTATTCGTGAGGGTGTACAACTCCTTTGTTAATTCTTCAATTCTTTCCCTTTTTGTATTTTTTGTGGCTTCTTTTTCCGCCTTCTTTCTGTTGTATTCCGTTAGCTCCGCTTTGTATTTATTCCTAGACTTGCTTCCTTTGTTTAGCCCGGTTCCTCCTTCCAGCTTTCAGTTTGTTCTTCTTTAGCCTTGCTAGTCTTTGCTCATCATTTTCAGTTGCTGTCGCTTTTCTCATCTGGCGAGATGTTGCATTCTGATTCATCTAAAGATTTTATATCTGGTATCTGTGGTGGTTCCAAAGGTTGTTCTAACTGCTCCGCCATGTATACAGTATACCTCTTCCGAGCTCTTCTTGTATGGTATTCCATCCTTCGTTTGGTTGAGCTGTCTGTAGCTTCTGAACTGGATCCGAGTTCTTTTCCCTCTTGATAAGGTAGTTCTTCAACGCGCGTGCCAGTCTGGACTTTGCTTGAGGTGAAAGAACCTGGCCAATGCACCACACAATCTTGCGGGGTCACTGTCATGATCATCCCTTCTTGTGCTCCCTCCTAGGAGTATTCTTCTTGCTGAGTTCATCTTGTTTTGGGTAAAGTGTTGATAGACTGATGCCAGCGTTGCGCAGTCCGTAAGTTCCCAAGTTCTTCTTTGAGTTGTACGGAGTCGTATCCCTTCACGATCGTTGTTGTGTCTCCGAAGTCCAATTAGGCTTGGCTCTTGTGCCGTGAAGATTGTCTTGGAATCGGGTTGTATCTCTTTTTCAGAGTCGGTTTCGTATCCGCTTTCTTCCTTATTCCGAGTTGTATCCGAAGTTGAGAGTTTCGTCATCTTCTTGGCGAGTTTGTATTGAACTTTGTTATCGAATTCTTTTTCTTCTCGGAGACGGGTACGAAGCTTGCCGTCGCCGTCAGCCTTGCAGATCCAGAATCCGAAGACAAAGGTTGTTCCCGCCGAAAAGGTCATCTTGAGGTTGAGGTCCGCCGACTCTCGAGAAAAAATTCATCGAAAGCCCCTACCTGGCGCGCCAGCTGTCGATGTTTTACCACCGATAGCCTGCCACGGGGGTACCCGGGACAGTTGTTCAGGCTTCGGCGAATAGCAGAATTCGGCGGTGACGCAAAGAGACTCACGATTTATACTGGTTCAGGCCCTCGACTTGGTCGAGTAATAACCTTACGTCCAGTTTTGGCGTTAGCCTGTTTGCGTTGTATTGCTTTGAGTATCGGGTATGCGTTCTCTCTTTACAATGGGTACCCTCACCAGCCCTTTATAGTCCAGGTGCTGAGAGGCGTTGTTTGTGTCCTATTCGGATACAAGGTCGGAGTCCTAAGCTACGCTTTCAGGCGCCTTTCCTTGTATAGTTTGAGTTGGAGTTTTGGTTTTGCACGTTGCTTTACTCCTGCGTTCTTCTTGGTGATTGGGCGTAGGCCTTGTTACCAAGGCCTACCTCCCTGTAGTGTGGTCTATGGGGGCCCATATGGTTCCCCATCGACAATATGCTGCCTGAAGATTCTACTATTCATTAGTGGAATGAGAAGTAGCATTATGAAACTTGAAGAACTTCTTATTCTTCAACTGATCAGGGGGCAACATGACTATGACCTGTCGGGCAACTTGATTTGCCCTTTCTCAAGCAAGAAATTAAAGAGCTTATCTGATTTGATGACATCAAAGTCATAGCTCTCCTCAACTTCCTCTTCCCTAAGGATTTGGCACCATCACTGTCTTCTTTGCCCCAATTTCATTCAGCCATAGCAACCTCTTCTTCTTCATCTTCATAGTCGTCATCGACTGAGTATGGATCATAAGCTTCGGCTACTGTGGTACTCTTCTAGGAACCAAGTATCTCTGCGTATACTCTGGAATTGGCTATTGAGCGCTGCTACTCGTTGAGCTAATTGACCCAAGTTGTCAAATTTTTGTCCCAACAGCTTTTCTTTCCACATCGGTAGCATTCCTTGAACAGCTAAAGCGGCTAGTTGATCATCGGCCCAAGTTTAAGGAGAAGCATAAGTTCCTGATTTCTTCGGAACCTCTGAAGAAATTCAGTGCCTGATTCATGAGTCTTCTGTCTTATAGTTGCCAGATCGGTTATATTTTTTTCTCCAGTCCCAGTGAAAAAATATATATGAAACTTCTTCTCTAGATCAGCCCAATTGATAATGAAATTAACTAGCAATGATGAAAACCAAGTGAAGGCTGACCCTAATAAGGACTAGAGAGAAGAAACGAACTCGATGGGCATCCTCAACTGACGCTTTGCCCAATTGTGTAAGATACTGACTGATATGTTCTATCGTGCTTGTACTGTCTTGGCCAGTGAACTTAGCGAATTCTGGAAGCCTATAATTTGTGAGAAGAGCGATCAAATCATACCATTCTTGATATGGGCGTTTGTACGAAAAGGTTAGCCATTTTGTCTTCAGACCGAACTGATTCTTCATCATCTCGGTCACCCTCAGCAATAATTCATCAGCTTGTGGATTTGGATTCCTCTACACCTGCTGACCCATCCGTAGGATTGAAATTCCGCGTGCCTTGATATCCTGGATTTGGCATCATGTGGAGGGTGTTATAATATGTGCCATAGTGATACCCTTGTGGAATCTCAATCTTCTGGGTCCTTTGCTGACTTGTTGCTTGAAGTCTCTGATTGTAGACATAAGGATTTATATAAAGAAACAATTCAACACCACTTAACCATTTAATAAAGGTAAATCTAATGAATATGTTAGATCTCATCTATCGCTATGACCAGTGGGGCATGAGGCAGAATCATGCAGGCCGTAGAAATAACAATAGACTCGACGACCCTAACTCATTACTAATATCAGTGAGGCATGAGGCAGAATCATGCAGGCCGTAATACAATAATAAGATCATGGGGCTAACATATCTTTCAACCTATCTTTACTCAACTGGTCTCGTAATGCGAACTGTTCGTGAAATACTCGATATCAGCTAAAATAGCCGATTCAGTCATAACGCACAGCTAAAGTCATGCTTTATCAAGAATAGATTTATCAAATAACGATCCTCACTCCACGGTGCTAACAGTGGGGTGTGAGGCAGAATCACACAGGCCGTGATAATGGGTCATGGAACAGTTCTCGTTAGCCAATAAATCCACTCAAGACGCAACATGCTTTAACCGCACGCTATGTATGATCAAGATTGACGTAAAATAGCCGATAAAACATAGCTCATCATTTAACGTGTAGATTAGATCAATTTCAGGTTAACAAACGATAGGCTAAATAAGATATAAGGCCGATCTAGATCAATCCCAATCGGACAGAGTGATATTGATGTAATTAGATAAATAATGAAGGCAATAAGCAACATCGGTAACTTAATGAATCTACCAGACACTATCATTCTAAGGTAGAGGCGATAACTTGACCTTGATCTAATTTATGCAGTGGGGGTCGATCGGATCGATGCAGCTATACTTGAACTAGGCAAGAATCAATAACTAATTTATACCAGAGTCACAATGGAGGTCGATCGGATCGATGCAGCCGTATGAACAGAGGTGTAAATCATAACGGTACTTACAACAAGCAGTGGAGGTCGATCGGATCGATGCAGCCGTACTTGCTGAAGAAATCACCGAGATCTACTCTACTCCTACTCCTAAGGGTGTCCGGAACCGAAAAAGTAAATGACTTGTATATTGGATTGATTGTTGTTCTTTTACAATAGCTGGGGCTTGATATTTATACCCGGGATCTGCGCATGTGTCTAAGCACGACTCATTATAATTTTTGACCTTAAAGAAAACATTTCTAATTTAAGATAACTTGGACTCTAATCTTTCCCTTTTTGTAGAGTCCAACATGTTTCGTCCTGGCGCCGAACGTAGCATTTGTCGTTATCCGCTGGCGCTATCTGAAGAAAGTCGATTTCAGTTTTTGCATCCGAATCAGTTGGTTTAGATCTGTACGCAATTAATTTCTTGATGACATGATCTTGGGAGCTTTCGAGTCCCTGTGACTCTTGCGACTCTTGTTCCAAATTTTGCTGGGTTACTACCAGGTCAATTATCGCACGGTAATTTCGGGGTTGTGGCCGGTGTGACTGAGTGGTTACCTTTTGTGCGAATTGGACTGAGTGGCTACTGTGTGCATGCAAGCTAGTGTCAGTTACTGTGGCAAGCTAGTGTCAGTTACTGTGGCAAGCTAGTGTCAGTGAGATGATTGTAGTAAAATAGTTACGGGAATTTCATTTGCTTGATGAGATGGTAACTACGATAGAGTTACGATAATTTGCCTTCATAGTGTTCCGAGAAACTATTTACTATAATGACTAGATGAATTATCACCAAATGGTTACGAGAAAATCAAATAGCTTAAGGAGTTCATCAAGATGGGCACTAGAGTTACTACAATTAGGCTGCAAAACCACTTTCCAGGAATTGGTTACGACTATAGGCACTACTCGTCTTTGTTCAAACTGAAGCAATTTCACTTTGATCATATTGGCTTGAATTCCAAATGACAAGTATTTGATACAGTACACAATACAACATGCCATCACCACAGTGCCATCTGAAAAGGTAACTGAACATTACACCATCTAAAATTAGTTGCTTTTCTTGCATTTTCTATCCGGCACTACTCCAACACATGGAACCTAGTGCCTGGCAAGTGAGCAAACTGTGATCAATCGGCCACGGGTCATGCCTGTTTGCTGCTCTGTAAATAAGCAGCAGCTGCTGGGAAGTCTAATTGCCTCTTTTTTTTTTTTTAGAAAACGCAGGAGAGCTGCACTTCATTGCATTAGAGAGAGAAAAAGGTCTCTATACAACTCCCTTCTCTCATACAGGGATCAAATATGAGAGATAGATAAACAGAACAAAAACTAGCCTATGAAATAGAAAAATACATGACCAAAACTTGACCTAGCTGTTTAAATTACACCAGTTAGGCCTAGGTCTTGCAGCTTCTTAGCGCCGGCCAGATACCAAAGGCTATGTTCGTCTTTGAGATCTCTCATAATGGAATCGACTGAGGGAGCCATCCCCTCAAACACACAGGCATTTCTATGCTTCCATATCATCCAAGCACCCAAAATTATTAGGGAATTTACCCCCTTCTTGTATTCTTTTTTCACTTTCTTCAAAACTTTGCGCCACCATTCGGCGAAGCTGCGCTCCCGCTGCCTTGGAATGCAATCACCCAGGTTCAGGGGTGCTAAAAGCTTGAACCAAACCTGTCTTGCCACCACACAAGATACTAGCAAGTGTTGTACTGTCTCATCCTCCTGATCACATAGGGGGCATTGCTCAGGATGAGGCAGCCCTCTCTTTTCAAGTCTATCTGCCGTCCAGCACCTATTATGAATTGCCAACCAAAGAAAAACCTTACACTTATTTGGAGCCCAAGTTTTCCAGAGTCTTCTCCAAGGCTCAAAAATCATAAAAAATATGAACAATCTTAATAAATAATATGATTCTTAACGTCAACATGTATGGATATGCTGGCTCAAGATTGATCTGTTTTGATTTACGTGAACAAAAAAATATGTTAAGACAATGCAAAATGGAGCCTGAGGATAATCATATTAGGGACAAGATCAACCAACCATGCCAAAGGCAGCTCTCTAAACTAAAAAACACAGATGTTGCCTGGTAATTTCCCCTAAAGTATCATCACCTGAAACTAAAACAGTAGCAGTAGTAAATAATATGATCATTTAGCAAGCAATAAAATCTGGAACTGTACAATCTTGAACTAAAAACAATCATGCTGAAAAGAGCAAAAATTTGGCATCTAAGGATCGAAAATACTTAGGATGCAGATTTACAATAATCCCATGACTATGGCAAAAAAGATCAGTTAAAGAGAGCTTTAGCTAACAATAAGAGACATAAGCATTGTTTTCATGTAACACATTAGTAATCGATATTTGATAAGTAGGCTAGTACTACAATAATCCAAATATATATGATCTTTGTCGACAAAGGCCTTGTTTAGTTCTAAAAAGTTTCCCCAAAAAGTGCTACAGTAGCCATCACATCGAATCTTGCGATACGTGCATGGAGTATTAAATGTAGACGAAAAAAACTAATTGCACAGTTTGGTTGGAAATCGCGAGACGAACATTTTGAGCCTAATTAGTCCATGATTGAATACCAATTGCCAAATAAAAATGAAAGTGCTACAGTATCCAAATTCTCAAATTTTACCCAACTAAACAAGGCCAAAGATATAGAACAGTAACCAACAGACATATCTCATATCTAAGCTCCCATTGAGGATGGCGTCTTTGATCAAATTCCCACAGTCGAACTTACCACAATGGTGTGATCAATTACCATAAATAGATGACAAACTATTATAGTAAATAAGTTGTATGGTTGGTTACGACAATACAACATACAAAAAGATAGGTATTACTAAAAATATACTAGAAGGAAATATTATGAGAATCCACTTATCGTTATGTGTAAATTACTACTGTTTTCATACTAGAATTGTGTAATATGAATATAAGAATTTACTATAATAGGCTAATCACCTACGAGAGTAACTCATTCTTCCATGTCTAACTAACCTCCTCACCAAAAGAAACATTCTGAAATTAGAAAACATGCATATGGATGATTTACTGGATAGAAATAAGTACAAGAGTTTTGAAGTAGGAAAACAGATAATTTACCAAACAAGAGACCTGACATTCAGCTATTTTGGTTGAAAGCAGGAACATCAATTACTACTTAAATTCGCTAGAATCATAGAAACTCATGCAGCCTGATTTGAGATGACTAATCAGAGCAATAATGTGCATAAGTAATCAGGGACTAAGAAGGCGAACATAAAGAAAAATAAACAATTGTTCATGGAGGCAATAGTTGCAGTGGGCATAAGTGAACCAAGTATGTACAGCGTTAAGATTGCAAGCGGGGCGGGCTCTTAATGTAACCTGCACGCTCGCCCCACAAAAATTCTCTTCGTGGCTATTGCGGCTTAGCTGCAATTTCTTTGTGGCCCATTATCCTTTAACCCGCGAAGCCCGTTGGGCAAGAGACAAAGGTCGCATGAACCCGCGACAATTGCATCTCCCGATCCCTATCGCAGTCGCCGTCACGGTAGCATGGCGTCGGGCATCGTCCTCCTCCTCTTACCATCTGCCCGTTCTACAACTCTCGTCCTGGCCCTTAGCCCAGATGGGAACGCCGATTACGGCCATGGCAGGGGACGACTGCGTGGAGCGCGACGAGTTCAGCTTCGAGAACAGGGGCATGATGGACTGGGACGCGGAGGAAGGGGATGAGAAGGCCGCGGTGGTGGCAGGCGGGGAACGCCAACGCGGTGGCCGCACCGATGGCGATGCCGTCGATGAGCGTGATGTCCCGTCTCATCCTGATCATGGTGTGGCGCAAGCCCATTCGCAACCCAAACACCTACTCCAGCCTCTGCCCTGTTCGTTTGGGCTTGTTTGGCTTATAAGCCGTACTTTTTCAGCCAACAAATAATATTTTTCTCTCACACCAAATCAGCCAACAGTACTTTCAGCCATGGCTTATCAGGTCCATACTAGCAACTACCAACCAATACGGCATGCATGCATCGGTCAGTGGAGTAGAGTAGCGGGTGATCCGGTTGATAGCTTCGCTGTTGGATCTGTTGGTGTCCTACAGGTAGAACTTCCAGATGTTGGCCATCATCCTGCAATCCATATCCATCCTGTCGGATGCGGGGCTCGGAATGGCCATGTTCAGTCTCGCGTGGCTCCCATTCCGGCTCTTGTTTTTGTCATCATAAGTTCATGCTATTGTGTCCGTGTAGATACACTGTACACGTACATACACTGTAGTGTAGCGGGTCTCACGGGTTTTGCAGCCAAGTGCATTGTGTCCGTGGAAAACTTGTCCGCGAACTCTATAGCATAGTGGCTGGCCACAAACCCGCTAATAAACTTTGCGGCAAGCGATGCGGGTTGGCGGCCGACCGCGAACGAGCCCGCCTGCAAGGCTATACAGCGTAAAATTGACATTAACAAACACACATGGATAAGATAAATCTCCTCTATAGCCTGTCTCTGCTAGCCTGATGGGGATGTGCAGGGTACAGACAAAGAGGCAGCTTCCCAGTAGCCAGCAGAGACACGAGCATGTAGCTCCCCAGCGTGGATGATTGGGGCCTCTCAAGCAGCCAAGAACAGCAGCGAACTGCACTAATCAGGAGGCCGTGGTAAGAGACTACAGTAAAGAGGAATCCGGATCCGCACGCTGAGATGCCAGATCCGCCGCCTATCTTCATGTTCGCCACCGCGAGGGAGGGCGGCACCAGCATGGAGACGGGCTCCGCCACCACTACCAGAGAGAGGGCCGCCACCCCGTACCAACCAATCCACGCGAGGTGAGTCGCTCCACAGTCGGGGCCGAACATCCATGCGAGGCGGTCGCTCCTCCGTCGGGGCCGCCATCCGAGCGAGGCGGGCCGCATCACCGTCGGGGAGCCCGTGCGCGCGGGGTCGAGCCGCGCAGATGCCGGACCGCATACGTGCGAGGCGGGGGCACACAGGGTAGGAGCAGCCGCGACCACCGGTTGGAAGGCGGAGCTGCCGCCTGCCGTGGGGAGAAACCAGCCATGGCCACCGGTGGGGAAGGAGGAGGAGGCACCGCCGTTGCTACTCTGCTTGTGATCCGGATGGGGAGGAATAGTATTTTTCTCTTCGACGAATAGTACTTTTTTAGCCAAGGAATAATATTTTTCTCTCACTACCAAATCAGCCAACGGTACTTTTAGCCATGGCTTATCAGCCAAACAAGCCTAACTGAACGGGAGTGGTGGAGAAAATATTAAAAAAATAGTTTGTAGCGATTATATACGGAACAAATGAATGGCAGAGTCTATCAATTGGCTTCGGCTACAGAAGCCAAGCGCCAGCCGAGCGGGAATCACAGGAGCCGAAGTGCATGTGTCATGTTGATTCGGTGCCTCGTGTCTAGGTCGCGATAGCCGTGTTGGGTTCGGCTACAAATTAGTTATTATGTAGCTAGCTACATAGTAATAGTATATATATATATATATACTCTCCCTAGCCCAGCACTAGTAGACATAGATAGGCCCGTGGTTTGGTGTGGATGTCGAGACAGTGTAAAAAGCCCCTACCTAACGCCAACAGTTGGTGTTTCGAGTTACCACCGACAAGTAAATTTATATTATTACGCGTCTGTGTCTATGTCTACTGATGCTAGGGCCTGGGAGAGTAGGAGAAGGGAAGGGAAGGGGCCCGACTGACCGGCTACGCCTACGCCCGCCCTCGTGTAGTTGGAGACGTTCCGCCGCCGCCAGCTAGCAGGTGGAGCAGCAGATCGTCTCGCTGTGAAAAATGCCATAGCTTCTCCATAGAATCAAAGTGAATCGCTCCCTATTTTTGTATAGGTCGAGGGAGCCGAAAAAACCCGCTTTTCCGGATTCACTCCTGCTCCACACCATATGAGGTTATAGACCTCCCCATGAACTTTGATATTATTTACCCGCAAATGCCACTAGTATAAAAATAGAAAGGGTTATTTTGATCGGTACCATTACAATTTTCAAAGTTTTGAGAACTACCATTACTATTCACCTATTTGGAGATGAGCCATTACAATTCTTCAGCACTCTAAAATATACCATTATATACAGTTTGGGGAGACCTTGGGTCCAGCTGCAGGTGTACATGACTGTCATCATATTTTTGAATGGACAAGACTACCCCTCCACCTTCATCTCTATATGTCACTGACGTGTGGACCCCCACTGATCATCACCTTCCTCCTTCCCTATCTTCTTCCCCTAACTCCCTGTGCTAGCCGTGCCGTGAGGAGCTGCCAGCCCGGCCCCACGTGTCAGCAGGGAGCAGCCGTTCTTCCCCGCTGCTCCGCATCGCGCGGACGTCGTCGTCGTCGTCGTCGATTTACCCTTGTGCTCTTCACTAGGATCCCCGCCGCCTATTTAAGGAAGGTCTCAAGTGCGTTGCGCCCCTCTTGGAACCCTAGGGCAGCCGCAATCTCCACCACTAGCCCTAGCGCCACCGCCGCCATAGCTGCACCCCCGAGCTCGGTGCCGCCGCCGTCGATCTACGCCACGGCCGCGCCTCAGTTGACTATAGAAGGTTCACGAGCTTCGCAGCGACCTGACGAACCTGCCAGTATCGATCTCTCCCTCCCTCTCTCTCTCTGCTGTGCGCACGTGCTCGTCGAAGTATCACCGCCGTGTCCGGTCCGCCGCGCCGCGTCTACTGCCGGCTCTGGCCATTCCCCACCGCGGGGAGGTACCCCAGTCGAGTTCGCAGCCCCGCGAGCTTTGCTCTCGTGTCGCTGCAGGTTCTAGTGCCCCATAGTGCCACCCCGGTGTGCTCGCCGCCACCGTGCTACCCAGTGAGCGAGAGCTGCCGGAGAAGAGGAGCGAGGCCTCGAGGTCCCCGGCGGCGAGCGGCAGCGCCCCACGAACGGGCAGGTGGTGGAGCCCGACCTCGACCCGCACGCCCTCGGCACGCGGTTCCGGCGAGCCCGCGAGGCAGGCGGCCGCAGCGTCTCGTCTTTGTCGGAGTCGGGCTCGTCCGCCTTCAGGATGGAATCAACGGCGGCGGCAGGTGGAGGCAAGAGGTCGGACGTGAGCGAGTGGTGGTTGTCGAAGCCGGAGAGGATGCAGATCATGTCGGCGGCGACGTTTATGGAGCTAGCGAGCGAGTTGACGATGTGCTACGTCGCCGCGATCCTCTTCTCCTGTCCGTTCTACGGCGGCGGCGGCGCCATCCTCGGCTGTTGCGAGCTACGGGGACGAGGCTAGCAACGAGCGGTGCAGCTAACGCGGGCTCCGGCGTGGGCGCTTGGTCGGTATGCTGCAGAGGGAAGAAGATGACAGACGGGACCCACACGACAGTCATATGGAGGAAGAGGAGGACAGAGGGGTACTCTTGTCAATACGAAAATACGTTGGTCTGCATATGGACTCAACAGCATCCAAAGCATATATAATGGTATATTTTAAAGCGTTGAATAATTATAATAGCTCATCTAGATAAATAGTAATAATAACTTTGAAAATTGTAATGGTACCGATCACAAAATCCCATACAGAAATCCCTCTCGGTCTCCTCTCCCGCCCCCGTCTCTCCCGGCCCTTTCCGTGCGACGCGCGAGGCAGCGACGAGAGGAGGGCGCCGGCCGCCGTTCCCCTCCCCGACGCCCGCTGCTCATCCCCTCCCCGACGGCCGCCGTCCATCCCTCTCGGTCTCCTCTCCCGCTGCTCATCTCGGCGCGAAAGCACCGCTGCTGACCTGCTCGTCCCGACGGCCTCCGACGCCCCTCCCCGGTGAGTGAAGGCCGATGCTCATCCCATCCCTCTCAAATATGTTCCCTCCCTCAGATCTATCCTGTTTTGTCTCTGATTTGTACTGCTACAGGCTGCCTCCTATCTCCTATCTCCTATCGCCTCTCGCCTCTCGCTGTCGGATCAAACCCTAGATCTCGTCTAGCCTCCCCGTCCCTCTGATCCCATCCCTCTCCGATCCTCATGGATTCCTCCTCCTCGTCGTCCAGCCTGAGCCAGCAGCCCGAGTTCGACTACCTTTTGAAGCTCCTCCTGATCGGTGACTCCGGCGTCGGCAAGAGCAGCCTCCTCCTCCGCTTCACCGCCGACTCCTTCGAGGACCTCTCCCCCACAATAGGTGATCTCTTTGGCTTCGATTCTATTCCCCGATCTGATCGCCTCGCCTCGCCGCATTAGTCTAACCTCAATCTCTATTCCGCTATTTATTTCCTTCATTCAGGTGTTGACTTCAAGGTGAAGATGGTTAGCATTGGTGGCAAAAAACTCAAGCTTGCCATCTGGGACACAGGTACCAAACCATCGTCTCAACAACACTAGCCTGGAATTTTCCTTTTCTTTTACTACTATGCATCCATCCACCACTTAAGTCAGTCTGTCCATAACATAAGTCAAGTTTTGACAAACCGATCCATGGCTTATATCTGGATAGTAATACCTCAAAAGCAAGGTTCAAGAAAACGCTAGGTGCTAGGCGGGCGCTAGCCTATTGATCAGCGCCTAGGAAGAGTAAATAAACGTAGATTAAACGTGATTAATCGTTTGTGATTTTTTATTATTTTGTGCTGCCGACAGCAAAATCAGTAGTTGACAGCCTGCAGAGGGTAAACAGCACATGAACAAATGCATCATGCATTCAGAAATTCAGAGAATTGCAAGATAGTAAGGGACTAGCATGTAGAGTTACAGACTACTGGACAGTCAATCACTCAATATCAATTCTCAACCCCAAATCCCCAATCCAATTGATCAATATTCAATCAACATGTAGAGTTGTAGACATTGAGCTTGTAGAAAACATACTGAAGGACAGGGACTGAACGAGGGGAGGACAGGCAGGAAAACACCGAAGGCCTGCACCGGCTGTGCTGGCAACTCGAGCTCAGGTTCTGACGGTTGGAGCTGGGGCTGGGACTCCACTTGGAATTGTCGGCACGAGCGACGGCGGGTCGCAGTGTGCGGACGCGGTGAGGAGAGAAACAGAGAGGTGAGTTGGAGAATCTGGACGACTGGACGGCTGCTGTACGGTTGCTCTGTTTTTGTTCTCCCCCTGCGCACTCTTTTTTCGCGCCCGCGTGCTCTGTCTTCCCACTGAGCGCGCCCGAGCTGCTTTCCCACCCGCCCGCGCGAGCTGCTTTCCCGCGCGTGAAGTCCCGCCTGCCCGCGCAGGAAACCCCGCCCGCTCACGCGCCTCTGCCCTCGCGCCAGCGCCGCCCAGGGCTGCTTTTCGACGTTTCCGCGCCGCTTAGATGGCGCCTCGTGCGTAGGCGCGCCTAGCGCTTAATTGGCTGCACAGGCCCTAAACACAATGTTGGGACAGCGTTTAGCACTTAATCGTTTTAGCCTGTTCTTTGTTTTCCCTACAATTGTTTCGAAGAGCTAGCTATTCCATTGCACAGTGCCATTCTTGTTCTGATTTTGTCCATTTCCCCCCTAGATACCTCTTATCACATTCTTTGAGTATGATCGTTTCTTTATTGTTGCTGATCACTACCTGTTATGCAGCTGGACAAGAGAGATTTAGGACCTTGACCAGCTCTTACTACAGAGGGGCACAGGGAATCATTATGGGTAAGTTTGTGATTTTGTTGCATTGTTCAAGGAATCTTTACCGTGGTCTGCACTCCTCTTCTGTCCTTTTTGTTATATATCAGATGAAATTACCGCCACGTCACCGTGGGAAGTCTCGAGTGTCTTTAAATGCCGAATGAAGTCTTCAGCTAATTTGCCTTTACTTTTTCTACTAAGACATACTCTAGTTAATAATGTTAATGTGTTTTTGGTTGAAGTTTAAATTATCAAATGGGAATTAACCAAACTGTATAAATTCCGTATGAAGCTTTGTGTAACTTTAGAGTCACTGCACAACTAGGCAAAGCATTTCCGGTTATACTTATGCATGCACATTGGTATATTGTATATGTGGCACACATTTACCCTTTTTTATGTGCGTGCATCTTGTCTAGTTCTATTGAATTATTGCATAGAGAAGCATGGTAATTAATTAATGTCTTGTTAAATTTCCAGTGTATGATGTAACTCGACGAGAAACATTTACCAATCTTTCTGATATATGGGCGAAGGAAATTGACCTGTATTCAACCAACCAGGACTGTATAAAGATGCTTGTTGGAAATAAAGTAGACAAGGTACTTCTAAGAATCAATTCTAAATCTTGTAAACTTTGTTTGCACCTTTTATCTTTTGTTTCTGATTGAGTAACCGCTTTCATCTTTTACTGCCCTATAACTGATCTGAAGAGTTCATTTTGGCAGGAAAGTGAGAGAGCTGTCACGAAAAAGGAGGGGATTGAATTTGCCAGGGAATACGGATGTTTATTTCTAGAATGCAGTGCAAAAACAAAAGTAAATGTAGAACAGTGCTTTGAGGAACTCGTTCTAAAGGTATGTATTGGGCTTTGACATTTAGATTTAGGATTATTTATTTCGCAATGTCATCCGTGCCTTATTCTTCACAGTATTCAGAACTGCACATTTGAAACATAGACAATACATGTTTGCAAATGATGGATTGAGGTATCAGGTCATTTTCGATCATACTCTGGTGCGCTCATTGCTTGTTTAGCCTTAGCTTTGACAGAAAAAGGTTTGTTTGTACTGTTACCTGCCAAATGCTCAGGTCATTTTCGATCATACTCTGTGGTGCACTCATTGCTTGTTTAGCCTTAGCTTTGACAAAAAAAAGGTTTGTTTGTACTGTTACCTGCCAGCGGTAGAGTCTTACTGCCTGTGACCGGAAGGTCCCGGGTTCGAGTCGCGGTCTCCTCGCATTGCACAGGCGAGGGGTAAGGCTTGCCACTGACACCCTTCCCCAGACCCCGCACAGAGCGGGAGCTCTCTGCAGTGGGTACGCCCCCCCCCCCCCCCCCCCCCCCCCCCCCCACCTGCCAAATTCCTCGTGCAGACTCAGCCTGTTCGGCTGGGGGGTGAAACGATCGTAAATTTTTCAGCCGGAACAGTATTTTTCTCTCACACAAATCAGCCAGCAGTACTTCTTCACGAATCAGCAACGAACCAGCCCAGCCAAACGAACAGGCCATAAGACTGACATATTATATTAGCGAGATGAAATGAGGAAGGGGCTAGCAGATTCTTTTATACATCTGTGTCCTTGAATAAATTAGATTCTTTTATTTGTAGTATATTGAGTTGTACTAGTTATCGATTGAGGTGAGTCGTATGTATGTATGCACGTTGCAGATATTAGACACGCCAAACCTCCTCGCGGATGCTTCCTCAGGGGCCAAGAAGAACATCTTCAAGCAGAAGCCTCCGGAAGCTGACGCCGCCGCAAGCAGCTGCTGTTAACATGCTTTTGTCATGCTAATTCTGCGCCCTCCTGTGGATGATGATAAATTTGTTGCGTAAAGTGATAAGCTTTGTTGTGTGGGTTTATTTTTGCTTTTGGTCCTGTATATTGCCATGCTGAATTTACAACAACACATAACAGTACGTCGGCAGCAGCTATATAATGTGTCAAGTTAAACTTACCCGACAATGTATGTGTTCTTGTTCCCTTGTGTTTTTGTTGAAAAGAGAATAGTATATGTCTGAGGGACATGTTTTTGTTTCAGGAGAGAGATTTGAGTCTTTTGCAACTGCACTGTGTGTACTCCCGAGTCTCTTGCAACTGTGATGTGGAGTACAGCGTAGTTATATATTTCTTTTTTGAGAGGTTAGTACCCCTTCCGTCCGGAAAAGTATGTAGAAGACTACAATTCTAGCATAGTAGCTACTCAAGCCATTCTGAATTCAAAGTTTCTATATTAAAAGTATCAATATTTATGATAACAAAAAGTGCCTATTAGATTTTTTTATCGTATATGCATATTTTGTGTTATAAATAATAAATATTGGTAGTTTTTTCCCTGAAAGAAATATAAATTGGTTTAATTTTTAGATAAAAAAACAGAGCTAGAATTGTACGGTACCTATTTCGGACAGAGAAACGGTGTGCACTGCATCTGAATTCTGAACAGGACGGCGGCGTGCGCTGCATATTATCTGATCGGACGGCTCCGGCTCTCACACACATGGACAGTCCATGACAGCAGCCGCGGCGTCAGGGAATGCCTCGCCGGTCGCCGGTCGCGCTTAAGAGACCGGCTGATAAGCTGATTTACTGCCCAGAGAAAAATACTAGCTGAAAAATAGCGAACAGACGTAGTGCAGTCTGCAGAACAGGTCTTGAGCCTCTTGTCTTCTTCATTCATGGGGATGGTAGTATGGTACATACTGAGTTGGAGAGGGGAGAAACCGAGAGGAGTTGCAGTGCATTGCAATTGTTGTTTGTATTCTGGATCCTGGAGGTTGACGACCGGCCCAGCCCATCCATCAGCTCCCTATAACTAGGAAGGGCCCTCCTGTGCCTGTCGACAGACGATTCGATACAGTGGCTCGATCACGTGGGGAGGAGCTCTGTTGGCTAGCCTTATAAGCCGTATTTTTTTAGTCAACGAATAATATTTTTCTTTCACAACAAATTAGTCAACATTATTTTTAGTCATGACTTATTAGTCAAACGAACCGGACCAAGAGCTGCAACAGGTGGGACAGTGGGAGCTCGCCAGCCTAATAACTAACGCCCTGAGAGCAGATAGGAGATGGATGATGATCGTGGTCGATCATGAGAGTTGAGTTGCATTGAGAGGGAGGACGGAGGATGGATTCACGGGCGGCCAAGGGGAAAGGAAGGCGCCAAACAAGGGAGCAGCACCCGTGTCCGTGTGCGTGTGTGGTGCGAGAGTCCGAAGCAGCGAGCGAGCTCACGGGTCACCCCAGCCAAAACAGATGACGACACATTACAGCGAGGCAGCTAGCAGCAATATGCATGCATACACCGCACAGCAACAAACTAGCTTAGCTAGTGGTAGATTTCGTTTTCCATAGAATAGACTAGTAGTTGGATGGAGTTTTTGAGACGGCGACTGCCGACTCTCCCTGGCCACGAATTCTGATCCCTAACTTGTGGTGCGTGCCATGCCCATCCCATGTCCCCGCGCATGAGCAGAAGTTTCCAGAACGAGTGTACAGTAGTACGTAATGTAACACGGACTCCGTCTCTACTCCATGTAGAGATAGGTATTTGTACATACATGCATACGTACAGTATGTAAATGTAGCATGTGCTTTTATATATTATTATTATTATTATTATTACTTTACTTGCTGTATGTAAAATGCATGCATGGTGGATGGATGGGAGACGGACCGTACCATCATACCGGCCGGCCGGGGCAAAGGCATGCATGTGATACAAATACAATACAGTGATGAGTACTACCAACCAGAAACTGGTAACGGAACGGACAACTAATGAACCACAAAAAACAAAAAAAGGAAGTCAGCCAGGCCAGTACCACCAGGCACCAGGCTGCAGCCTGCTCTCATCTCGTCCCTCCCTTCACCAGTTCACCAGCCTGCACACGGACCACCGACCGCCCTTGTCTTTTTCTTTTCTCCTCTTCCCGTCCCTTGCTAGATGCAACGGAGTACTACTTTGTTACTCCTACGTGCACGTACGTACCTGTACATGGGGAAAAAAATATCACAAGTACAGCAACAATGGAATGGAATATAAAAGGATGGATCGGAAGAGATAATTAACAGCATACACAATTGATACCTCTGAGACATTTTGTTGTTATAGCTCCTGACAGTACGTACCATCACAAGATGGGAAATCCTAGCTACAAAACCATAATAATTATCAATGAACCAGAATGATAATTAAAACTTGAATATAATCGACCAAATAATTAAGTTTGGAACTGAGAATATACGCAGCTGGCCGGCCTCAGATACCATCTCAACTGAGAATATACGCAGCTGTTCACTTTCTCACAAATACCTCCAAATTTCTACCAGCGAACATGACCTATGAAATTGAGAACAAATCACATCTTCACTCTCGCTGCCCTCAAAACCAACAAATTCATCTTCACTAGGTGCGTCAACAATTCGACTGACTTTACAAAAAAAAAAGAGATAATCATAAAGCAATGGACAAAACAAAAATAAAACGTACAAGTACAATGATCACAAAGGAAGAATTAAGCTGCAGGAAAAAAAAAACGAAATACCATGATTAAGAGTACCAACAAAAACCACTACATAGACAAGTACAATGATCACAAAGGAATAATTAAGGTGCAGGGAAAAAAAAGCGAAATACCATGATTAAGAGTACCAACAAAAACCACTACATAGTACTACGATTACTATTATTATTATTATTAGTAACGAGAGATAATCCATGGGTTGCTAGCTACTACTACTTAACTTGCTTGCCCCCAGCCGCTGCCAGCCAATCTTAATCAAGACATATATATATATATATATATATATATATATATATATATATATATATATATATATATATATATATATATACAGTACTTATATACAGAAGAAGAATTACTCGTATTGCTCCTACTGTATGTATAAGTGTATAAGTATGTGCTCCTATATAATATAGGAGTAGCACGCGCTCGTTAGTGTCCTGGCTCAGCTCAGCTCCTTCCTTCCACTCCACGGCTGGGGAGCCACACCACCCGCTCACTCTCCAGTCTCCAAGCTCACCACCCGCCATTGCTAGCTTCTCTAGCTGAGACGCATGCACACACCGAGCGCAAGCCATGCCACGCCCAGTTTAAAGTAAGGCAGCCGCCGCCTAGCTCATCATCAGCGCCAATTAAGGACCGAGGAACACAACCACCGTATTACATACCGTCATCATCCGCAGCAGCGAGCAATGCCGAAGAATTCCTGCGCCGGCGGCTGCGAGATCCAAGCCAGCGGCATCAACTACCGCATCACCGTCTCCAGCCGACCACACCCTCCTCTCAAGGTCTGGAGCAGGTCAGACGACGACGTCCATGTCCAAGACCACCAGGACCACCACAACGTCCGCCATGTGCTCAGGGACGTCTCCTGCCGCGCGCGCCCCGGCGAGCTGCTCGCCATCGTTGGCCCCAGCGGCGCCGGCAAGTCCACCCTGCTCGAGATCCTCGCTGGCCGCCTCTCCCCGTCCCCGCACCACGACCTCCTCCTCCTCGACGGCGCCGCCGCCCACAGCGCCGACCTCCGCCGCGTCTCCGGCTACGTCACCCAACAGGACGTACTCTTCCCGCTGCTCACCGTGCGCGAGACACTGCTCTTCAGCGCGCGCCTCCGCCTAGGCGCGCGCCTGCCGGCAAAGGACATGGACGCCCGCGTCGAGGCGCTCCTCGACGACCTCACCCTGCGCCGCGTCGCCGCCACCAGGATCAAGGACCTCTCCGGCGGAGAGCGAAGGCGCGTCTCCATCGGCGTCGAGGCCGTGCATGACCCGCCCGTGCTCATCCTCGACGAGCCCACCTCCGGCCTCGACAGCGCCTCCGCGCTCCAGATCGTCGGCGCTCTCCGCGCCATGGCTGAGACGCGCGGACGCACCGTGCTGCTCAGCATCCACCAGCCGGGAGCGCGCATCGTCAAGATGTTCGACTCCGTCCTCCTGCTAGCCGCCGGCTGCGTCCTCCACCAGGGCACCGTCGACCAGCTCCGCGCCCTGCTCGGGGACGCGGGCCTCCACCTGCCCCCGCACGTGGACGCCGTCGAGTTCGCCATCGACTCCGTCGACGCGCTCCGCCTCCACCACCGCCACGCCAGCGCCGCCGGGCTGCAGGCGCCGCCTCCCCAGCCCCAGCACCAGCAGCCGTCCTCCCGGGAGCGGGAGGGCCGCTGCACGCTGCAGCATCTGTTCCAGCTGCACGGCAAGCAGGTGGCCGACGAGGACACCGCCGCCGTCGTCCCCGTGATGGCTAGCAGCGCGGCCGCCACGGCGGGCAGCCGGTACGCCAACTCGCGGGCGCGCGAGGTCGCGGTGCTGTCCCAGCGCTTCTTCAAGAACGTGGCGCGGACGCGGCAGCTCTTCGCGTGCCGCACCGTGTGCATGCTGGTGGCGGGGCTTGCGCTGGGCTCCATCTTCTACGACCTCGGCGAGGACAAGGTGGCGGAGCGCGTGGGCCTCTTCGCCTTCCTGCTCACCTTCCTCCTGTCGTCCACCACGGAGGCGCTGCCCATCTTCCTGCAGGAGCGCGACATCCTGGCCAAGGAGACGTCGTCGGGGGCGTACCGGGTGTCGTCGTACGCGGTGGCCAACGCGGTGGTGTTCCTGCCCTTCCAGCTGGCGCTGGCCGTCGTGTTCGCGGCGCCCGTGTACTGGCTGGCGGGTCTCCGTCGCACGGCGGCGGCGTTCGGCTACTTCCTGCTGGTGATATGGCTGATCCTGTACACGGCGAACTCGGTAGTGGTGTGCTTCGCGGCGGCGGCGCCGGACTTCGTGGTGGGGAACGCGGCGATCCAGGGAGTGATGGGCTCCTTCTTCCTCTTCTCGGGCTACTTCATCGCGCGGTCGGCGATGCCGGCGTGCTGGGTGTTCATGCACTACCTATCGCTGTTCAAGTGGCCGTTCGAGGCGCTGCTGGTGAACGAGTTCGCCGGCGGCGGGAGGTGCGTGGTGCGGGCGCTGGGCCAGTGTGTGGCGACTGGGGACGAGGTGCTGCGGCGCGAGGGGCTCGGGGAAGAGTGCAGGTGGCGCAACGTCGGCGTCATGGTGGCCTTCACGGCGGCCTACAGGGTGTTGGGCTACGCCGTGCTGAGGGTGAGGTGCAGCCTCGCGCTCAACAAGGGGGCCGTGGCCGCCGGACCACCCAGCCTCGGCCTCAGCCGCCGCCTGAGAAGCCAGCTAGCCATCATGGGCGCCGCTGCGTGGCCCTCGCCGTCTTCTTCTTCCACCCCGCCGCCGTGACTGTGACTCGCCCTCCTCCTCGCTCCCATGCCAAGCAAATACGTGCGCTTACTTGTTTTAGCTGCCCGGTTTTCCCACGAGCATCCTTTTGCTCGGTGATTCCTACGGAGTAAATACTTACCCCTTTTTGCCTGGTTAGCCGTCCAATCGTGCGACGTGAGCCATGGAAATTCTCTCTAACCATTGTAAAAAATTTCTTATAAAAAAATATTAGCAACATTTATATCTTTAAATAAGTTTATTATAAAACTATATTCAACTATCTATTTAATGATACTAATTATGTAAAGATCTTAACCCAATACTCAAATATGACATTTGCTCAATTTCTAAGGTATTAATTAGATTCCACAATTGCAATATCCATCAGTTTAATAATGTGTTGTTACTTGTTAGCATCAAATGCTATTCCGGCCCAATCGACTAGTTATAACGTGCCATGGGCAATTTCATGGTGATTTTGTTTAATTAGCTGTGTTTGTTGGTAGTGATCGAGTTGGCTGCTCGCCGTGCCGTACATGCCGGGCAATTTGAGCCGCCACTAGCAAGCAGCAGAAGTTAATCCATTCCGTATATCCGATTCAAAGAAAGGAGGCGGTCTTACTTGGCAATTGCCATGGCCTGCTGTACGGTACGTGCTGGATTTCCATTGTTACCTGACGACTCGATCAACCAACCAATCAATCAATCTGCGTTGAGTAACAGGTAGTACATCAAGAGTACAAGTAAAGGCATGAGGCTAGTAAAGTTTCGCAAGCCGGCTCTCCTCCTCCCTTCACCTTCGCAAGCCCAATCTCATTCACATCAGAAACCCATGAGGACGCACTCCACTTCGACTACGAATCCTGGATCCAACAATCCAAGATAGCCAACTGCTACTCTAATAAGCGGTCGTGGATGGATGACGCAGAGGCAGAGGTGATCAACAGGCACCACCAGGAGATGATGCTTCGAGTGGCGGACAATCTGCCCGAGGAAGCCTATGAACTGTCGCTGCGAGAGATCACCGAGCTCTCACTGCCTCCTCCTCCTCCTCCTCCAACTAGGGCCACAACCACAAGGAGTTTGCCCTGCCGGCACAAGAGTACTCCCTCTTATCTCTATGGAGGGAGCAGGCAGCTTCATCATTAAGCTCTTCATGCCCTCGCCATCCAGAGCTGCTGCTTCTGGTGGTGGGAGGAACAAGAGCTTCTCCAGTAGCTCAGTGACTGTATCTGGGAGGAGCAAGAGTGCGTCAGCCAACCATGGTCGTTCTCGTTCCATGGAAAATGGCACACACAGTAATGGCTACCACGGCAGTACTAAAAGGTAGTATGTTCCATTCCAGGCTGCATTCTCTCACCTTCTATTCTTGTCCAACAAAAATCATGGCCACCATATTCTTGTCTAACTAACCATCTGTTCATTCCATCAGAAACAATACATGCATAATATAATAACACCACCGGGGGAATGCCTTACCCCTGCACACGTTAAAGGGGGGGGGGGGGGGGGGGGGGGGGGGGGCGGGCACATCTTTTTCATCTTTATAAGCATAATAAGCAGCTGATATACAAATTTGCAGGAAACCAATGAGCTGCTATCCATTCTTCAGTTCAAGCAAGTACAAGGCGCAACACAAATTTACAGGAAATCAATGAGCTGCAATCCACTCCTCATTTCATGCAAGTGCAGGACGAAACACAAATTTGCAGGACATCAATGAGCTGCAATCCACTCTTCAATTCAAGGCAAAACTGACAGCCAATGGACACTTCTGCCTGTAGGAAACTTGAGGCTAAGGATCAATCAATAGGGAGGGGTGCCTGTACATGACCTTCATTTGTACAGTAGTTCAAAGTTACATTCCGTTCATAGCTGTGCCAAGTTGCTAATATAACATGGCAAAACGGCTGCTCAACTTGTTCATGCTGCAGGATACGTGGAGTGTTATGTAAATAAGTTATGTATGCTATTTTTTATTTTCAATAAAGTTCATCATCAACAATACGCAATTTCAATTAAAAAAATAGAAGATAACTTTACTGAAACAGCTATAGATGCGTATTGATAAGCACCCTAAGCTCATCCAGAGCAAACAGACGAGTTCAAAAGACACATTATGCTAGGGGAACAATCCTTTCTTTTAGGAACTTAGTCTCATACCTTTTCTACACCATGAGCTGCATGTACTTTAATTCCACAAGTTTGACATAAGTCAAGCGGCCACAAAACTAAGTCTCACCTAATGAATGTAATAGGTTTACATGCCAAAGAGTCAATCATCGCCGATAAATCAGCAATATCTAACTATTATCATCATCATTTTCTTCAGTATCTTGCAACAAAGCTCCTCGTACTCTTGCCCTCATAAAAGAATAACAGAAAACATCAGTACCAGCAGGATATCAGATATGAATTTAACTTCAACTCACATAAAAGTAGTCTTTCAATGGTTGTGTACAACCTCCGAGACACAGGGGCCAATCGCTTCGTAGCTTTAGTAGGAGGAACTTTGCTAGGCAAAGCCACTGCAGGTTTGCAAATCCATAAGCTGACACAGTTTTGATTCTTTCTTACTTGCAAGTATGCATCAAGAAGAAGCCATGTAGTTTACAAAAAAAAAAGGCCATGTAACCTGGTGTTTGCTGCTGCGCAGGAACAATTGATCAGAGCTTGGAGGTGCACCCGATACACTTGGAACCTGATCAGTCACCAGCTTTGGCTTTGTAGCCTTTCTTTTGTCGAGGAATGAAAGGGCTTCAAGTTGTTTTTGCGTTACTTCGTTTTTTTCCTGTAAAATACAACAGTAAATGCAACCAGGGGCTAGAAACATCACCGTAATGCATTCTAAATACCCAAATATTGAACCAAGAAAACTGCATAGGAATGAAGTGCTTTGCTGTATTAGATCACAATGAAACCCAATGGTTCTCTCAAAAGTGAGAAAAAGGAAATGATATCTAATAGTATGTTATAACGCTAGCTAACACATGAAACCAACGTGTTGGAACTTAATTTCATGACTCAGAAGCATTTTACTAAAAGAATGGAGCACTGAATATAAGCATTATATACATTATAAACAACCAGGCGCTAGTTTTTAGGCTGCCAAAAACTGCTTTAACATGCTATATATGGCAACCCAGAGTAGAATGCAAAATTGCTTGACATTCTGACAGGCAAATATGTACGTCAAATGAGTAAGCTATCTTAAGACAGCATGTACCCAACTTTGTTCATCAAGCAGCAGCATAAGCAAGAGCACCAGTACCAAGTTCGTACTAATAGTAATGGTGGGATAACCTGAGGCTAGACTTTGCATGAGCTGTGAGACTTGGTCTTGTTCTGCAAAAGAAGGAAAACAGAATTTGGCACAAAGATGATAAATAAATTAAAATTTCCTTGTTGCGGTTAAGAATGAAGATATTGAAAAAGAAACAATTACAGGAATAAAGAAGAATAAGCAACAAGCCAAAAGAATCACCTCTGGATGCATGTTCCTGCTTGGTCTTGTAAGATTCATAGAGCGCAAGGGAGAAATCAGCAATGACATCTTTGAGCACAGATGCAGCAACTCTATCGAGAGAGATAGTGATGCGAGGTAGTCCCTTCGCCTTGGTAGCCACAAGCTCAGCGGTATCAGGACCTGCATACGACATCATGTTCGTGTAGAGGTAGGCGAAGACTTTCAGGTTCAGGCGTTCAGCCAGGCAGGGTAGTGAAGTGTAGGAGTAGGATGGAGAAGATATGAACTGAATACCTCGGGCGGAAGAGGAGCTGTGCCAGGCGAGGGAGTGGAGGTCGGTGGCGACGACGCGGAGGCCGCCATGGGAGTGGGAGTGGGCGCGGAAGAGCACGAGTCGGCGCGGGAGAGCATCGGCTTCGTTGTCGGATTTCTCCGGCTTGGCCTCGCCGAAGACGGCGGCCAACCTATCTCATCGTCATCGCCGCCGGCAGGAACGAAGGAGAGAAGGCGCCGTTAACGTACTACGTGACTTGCCTTTGAAAGCGTAAACACGTGGGGACGCTGTAGGATCACTGGAACACGTAGGTGTGAATAGCCCGTAAAAATTCAACTTAAATCGAAGTTAAATTCACCTGCGACACTGTCGCTCTTTTAGCGTGGTACTACTGTACCTGTAGAAGAGATTAGTTCATAGTTCAAAATCTACCCAACGAAATTTAGATTGGGTAAATTTCTTAAGTTCCTGTAGAGTAGTAGATCACAGATCGACAGCTGAAAGTGGTGGGAACACCACACACGAGTAGATCAGCCTCAAACTCTAGAGATCACCTCAACAACAACACAAACACAAGTGTAGCAACACAAGTACAAGATGACACAAAGATTTATCCCATGGTTCAGTTCGCCACCAAGGCTTGCTTATGTCCACGTTGTTGAGGTATACCACTAAGGCTTAGCGATTTACAACCCTACCTCATTCTCAAGTCAAGAGAGTGAACTCTTGAGATAAGAGGTGATTTTAGTCGCTGTAAGAGGTGGTTACAAACCTCCCGGTGCGGCCACAAACTTGACAAGCTCACCGGGCAACGCTCTAGCCGGCTAGGAGCCAAGCTCCAAGAGTAACAAACACAACCGTCGGCTAAGACGTGAACCAACTGCTCTTAAGCTGCTCTCTATTCGAGTTTTGGACCCTTTTCCCTCAAGGATTGATGAAAAAATCAATGGATTTGCTTGGGGGCTTGAGGTCAACAATGGAGTGAGAGAGAGAGCTCCTGCTCTGTTTTGTCGTGCTGAGTGAGGAAGAAGAAAGCTGGTTAGTTGCCATTGGAAAGGAAGGAAAAATGTATATATATACCCCCAGCCCCCAACGATCACTTTAAATCGTAGATAGCCGTTGACGAGGAAAGAAAAAGGTATATATACCCCCATCCCTCAACAGACACTGCACCTAAGAGATCGGGTGAGACAAGGACACGATCAAAGGGTCGGGCGAGCCGGAGCCCGCGACCTTGAGGTCGGGAGAGACGAAGCCTACGACCAAAGGGTCGGACGATCCAGAGCCCACGACCTTGGGGTCTGTCGATATGGGACCCACAGGATACCCCACAAGGGAGAAGATCTAGTCTAACTAGGATTTCTTTCCCTGTAATCTTAGTAGTAGTATTATTCTATAATCCTACTAGGAACTTCATTGTAAACCGACTAGGACTCTGGCCTCTTGACTATATAAAGGAGGGTGGAGTTCCTGGAGAAAATAACATAACATAACACAACACAATACTTGATAATCAATCCAACGCAAAGGCTAACGCCGACTGGACGTAGGGCTATTACTCGATCACGGTCGAGGGCTTGAACTAGGATAAATCGACTATCTCTTACGTTAACTGTTAAGTTCTGCATACGCTGAAGCCCGAACAAACTGCCCCGGGTATCCCCGTGGTAGGCTATCGGTGGTGAAACATCGACAGCTGGCGCGTCAGGTAGGAGCTTTCGGCGAATATGCATCCGAGAGCTCGACGGACCTCGACAACATGATCTTCTCGATGGGATCAACCTTCATCTTCGGTTCATGGATCTGCGAGATAGGCGATGATGGCAAGCTCCAAAGCCGTCTCCTTGAAGATTCGGATCACCATGAAGACCTTTCTATTTCGGCAACTATGACAGATCAACTCACCGGAAGATTCGCGCAGCTCGTAATGTCCGACCCAACTCAGATTTCATGGCTTTGCGCATTCGACTCAAACTCAGGCTCCGCATCCGAGATGGAGTCTTACCCGAATTCTTTCGAGAAACCAAGTTCTTTTCTGACAGGGTTCCAGAACGCAGCCTCGGTCTATCAAGAATTCAACTCAGAATACATCAAGAAGTCGTGTCCTTTTCCATTTGGACTCAACGACATGGTAGAATCTTATCAGGCACGGCCCGAAGGATCTCTCTATCCGGTGCTTAGAATGCCACTGAAAAGAGCCTAGGAAGGTCTCGTACTAACTATAACATCTCAAGACTGCATCGTCCACTGGCCAGGTTCTGTTCCTGAGGACAGCGGTACCCAACTAGTCGGCACGACGACAACAGCAATTCTACCCTACCAAGAAGGAGACTCGATCTGCGACCTTGAAGCCTCTACTAAAGTTATCAACAACTACGGTAGTGTGGAAACCAACACCGATAATAGAACAATTCACGCACAAGAAGTATTCATGGTTCGCCATCCTCGATCACCATTGGTCCTCCCAGAAGCACCCGACATCAAGTCATCGGATGAATCTAAGTCCAACATATCACCCTTCATCTAGGGGCACGATGGGGAGACCGAAAATCAGAAGCAAGCCAGAGAAAGGAGAAACAAATTGAAACAAGGACGCCAACACCGTGCTAGGCAGCGCAAGGAAGCTTGGGTCAAATACGAGTCAGATCTGGCCAAGTACAATAGAAGAAAATCAGAACAAGAAGTCGAAGAAAGACGCGCGGCAAATAGGATCCGAGAAGCACTAGAAGAACTCGGAGCGACATCTCTTCCCAGTGAAAAATAGGAACAACTTCGGGACCTTCTCCGGTCAATAGCCCTAAGGGTACACGATGGAGAGACCCACTCAAGACTACCTGCTAGGTCAACGTCTCATAGACAGGAATATCAAAATCAAAGGAAGTCCGCTTTCGAGATACTCGAACCAAGCGGAAGTCACAACAGAGAAAGTAGAATGGACCATAGTCAAAACTACCGATTTGAACAACCAAGAAAGACCAGAAGCAAAGTACCTATTCAGACAGCCCCGTAGAACTACTCTCATCAAGACAACAGTTGGCTAGAAGGAGGCGCTGAATCAGAATACACAAAAGCCAGAACGCATGATAGATTCCCCTGTTTTGCAAATAGACTTGCTTCAATACGACTACCTCACAAGTTCAAGCCGTCCAACCACTCTAAATATGATGGCAAGACCGAACCAAGGCAGTGGCTTAGGATTTACTCGCAGTAGATTGAACTAGCCAGAGGAGACGATGATATCAAGACCTTGTTCTTTCCCATGGCCCTAGAAACCATACCCCTCCAATGGTTCGACAAATTAAATCTAGGGTCAATCAGAAATTGGGAGGACTTGCAAAGAGTTTTCTGTGAAAATTTTGTGGGTATCATTACGCACCCCATCACCCACACAGAATTAAAAGGACTCAAGCAGAAAGAAGGCGAAAGTCTTAGAAATTACTATCAATGATTTGACGAACTACGTGCTCAAGTACATGACATCACCCAACGAAAAGTAATCGAAGCTTTCTCCTATGGAATCATAGCTAGGTGGCAATTTCAGGACTTCTGCAAAGAAAACCCAAGAAACAATGAAGAATTCAGACGCACAGTAGAAAAGATGATTACGACAGAGGAGAAGACACGAGAAAGGTTCCTGGATAGAAACAACCAAGACAACCCGAACAAGCGAAATCATCGAAACATCAGACATCAGGAAAGAAAACGTAGACCAGACAACACTGGCTGATAAATCAAGGAAGTTTTCCAAACCCAGAAGGTATAATGAAATTGAAAACATGCATTGCATCTGGCACCCTAAAGAAAATCACACCATCAGAAATTGCTACACCTTCAACGATCGATACACAAGAAAAGATAATAAGGTAAACACTAAAGAAGACAATCAAAAAAAAAAGATAAAGACAACCAAGAAGACAAGGGATTCCAAAAATCCAGGGGGACAATAGCAGTGATCTTCGCTGGGGCCCCAGATTCCAGAAGCAAACATCAAGAAAAGCTAGCTCTACAAACCATCATGGCAGCAGAATTGGCTACTCCAAGATATCTTAATTGGTCACATTATCCAATCCAGTTCTCAAGAGAAGACCAATGGACTAGCGTAGAAAACGTAGGCCATTACCCACTGGTTCTAGATCTAACTATCATCGGTATGACTGTCACAAAAGTACTAATCGATGGGGGAGCTGGACTCAACATCATTTTTTTAGAAACGCTAAGGAAGATGGGACTACAACTCACCGAGTTGATCACACCAATGAGCACCCCTTTTTATGGGATAGTACCCGGCAAGGCGGCCATGCCACTTGGACAAATCACTCTATCGGTTACTTTTGGAAGTCCCTTAAACTACCAAACAGAGTTCGTCAAGTTTGAAGTTGCAGACTTCGATTCATCATATCACGCAATCCTCGGGCGCCCAGCACTAGCAAAGTTCATGTCGATACCGCATTACCCGTACCTATTGCTTAAGATGCCAGGGCCTAATGGTGTCCTTTCCCTTCAAAGTGATTTGAAGCGCGCTTTTGACTGCGACGTTCAGGCAATTCAAATTGCAGCCAAAGCACAAACCGCCAATGGTAGAAAAGAAATAGCCACTATTGCCGCAAAAATGAGCCCAGGAGAACTAGAGATACCGGCTAAAAAGTCCAACATCCTAGCACCACCAAAAGAAGCCGATGTCAAGCAAATCAACCTGGACACCGGTGGTCCCTCCAAGACGGCAGCCATCAGCGCCCACCTCTCGGCAAAATAGGAACTCGCGCTCACCAACTTTCTTCGGGACAACAAAGATATCTTCGCTTGGAAGCCTACTGACATGCCAGGTGTCCCAAGAGAGTTGGCTGATCACATAATTGATATCAATGGAGGCTCCAAGCCTGTGAAGCAACGGCTACGACAATTCTCACCTGATAAGAAAGCAACAATTAAAAAAGAAATCACAAAGCTAATGGCAGCCGGATTCATCAAAGAAATCCTTCATCCAGATTGGCTAGCAAACCCAGTTCTAGTACAAAAGAAGAATACGGACGAGTGGCGCATGTGCATCGACTACACAGATCTCAACAAACACTACCCGAAAGATCCATTCGGGCTACCACGCATTAATCAGATAGTTGATTCAATAGCTGGATCTACCCTAATATCCTTTCTTGATTATTATTCAGGATATCACCAAATCACATTACAGGAACAAGACCAGAGCAGGACATCTTTTATCACTCCGTTCGGTGCCTATTACTACAAGACCATGTCGTTTGGACTCAAGAATGCTGGTGCCACATACCAAAGAGCTATCCAAACGTGCCTTGGTGATCAGATCGGTGAAAATATAGAGGCATACGTGGATGACGTAGTAGTAAAAACAAAGAACCCGGACACACTAATTGAAGACTTAAAGCAAACCTTTGAAAACCTAAAAAGGTGGTGGTGGAAATTGAACCCAAACAAGTGTGTATTCAGAGTTCCTTTAGGACAACTACTCGGATTCTTGGTCAGTCATCATGGAATCGAAGCTAGAGCCAAGCAAATTTGAGCCATAACAAAAATGGACCCTCCTCGAAGTGTCAAAGATGTGCAGAAACTAACAGGCTGCATGACGGCCCTTAATCGTTTCATATCAAGACTCGGTGAAAAATGGTTACCTTTCTTTAAACTACTAAAGAAGACAGACAAGTTCGAGTGGACAGAAGAAGTCAACGAAGCTTTCAAAAGACTTAAGGCATACCTCACCTCCTCGCCCGTTCTCACACCTCCAAAGAAAAACAAGGACATGATGTTGTACCTTGCGGCAACTTCTACTGTGATCAACACAGCGATAGTCGTAGAAAGAGAAGAAGAAGGGTGCATATATAAAGTACAATGCCCAGTATACTACATCAGCAAAGTACTGTCAGAGTCAAAAATCCGGTACCCGCATATGCAAACACTACTCTATGCCCTCCTGATCACTTCACGCAAGCTTCGCCACTATTTTGAAAGCCACAAGATTACCGTGGTGATAGATTTCCCACTCGGAGACATCCTACACAATAGAGACGCAACAGGGCGCATATCTAAGTGGGCAGTTGAACTTGGTGCACTCAATATCGATTTTACCCCATGGAAGGCAATTAAATCTCAAGCCCTTGTCGATTTTGTTGCCGAGTGGACAAAAATTCAACAACCTATGTCAAATACCATCCTTGACCATTGAAAGATGTACTTTGATGGATCACTCAAGCTAGGTGGAGCCGGTGCAGACGTTCTCTTCATCTCTCTAGATAGAAAACAACTCAAATATGTCCTTTAGATATTATGGCAAGCTACAAATAATGAAGTAGAATACGAAGCCCTCATTCACGGGCTTCGAGTGGCAATTACCCTTAGAATCAAGTGATTACTCGTATATGGCGATTCGGCAGTGGTCGTCAACCAAGTCAACAAAGATTGGGACTACACCAAAGAAAACATGGGCGCTTACTGTGCTAAAATACAAAAACTCAAAAAACATTTTCAGGGTTTGGAAATTCTAGATGTCCTGCGCGATTCTAATATTGCGGCAGACATCCTCGCTAAGCTCGGATTGGACAGGGCGAAGGTCCCACCCGGTGTATTCATAGAGGAGTTATCAGCTCCCTCTATCAAACAACCCGGTGAGATAACCCCTGAACTCCCAGCTAAAAGCACCTAGATTTTGGTAATCACCACCTCATGGACCCAGGTTTTTATCGATTACATCAAAGAGAATAAGTTGCCAGCAGATAAAGCAGAGGCTACCTGAGTTGTTCGCAGAAGCAAGAACTACGTCCTAGTAGGGGACAAACTATACATAAGAGTCGCATCTTCAGTGGTACTCCTAAAATGTGTCTCGTTTGAAAAAGGCAAAGAGATCTTAGAAGAAATACACTTAGGTTGCTGTGGAAATCATGTCGCTTCAAGAACACTAGTCGGCAAAGCATTTCGCACCGGATTCTACTGACCAACCGCTTTGAAAGACGTAGAAGAACTCGTCAGAAAATGCAAAGGTTGTCAAATGTTCACAAGACAAGCTCATGTACCAGCTCACAATCTCATCTACATCCCACCTGCTTGGCCTTTCTCCTGCTAGGGGCTAGATCAAGTAGGACCTCTCAAGAAGGCAAAGGGCGGTTTCGAGTACATCTTAGTAGCAATTGACAAGTTCACCAAGTGGATTGAATACAAACCACTCGCAAAATACAGCATAGCCAAAGCAGTCGAGTTCATCCAAGACATTATGCACCGTTTCAGCATGCCCAATCGAATCATCACAGATTTAGGTTCTCCCTTTACAGCTACAGAATTCCCAAGTTGGGCACAAGATTGCGGCTTTAGCATAGATTACGCATCAGTCGCACATCCAGAAGCCAACGGACAGGTAGAAAGGGCTAATAGACTCATACTAGCCAGATTAAAACTAAGATTGTATGAAGAACTAGTGGACTATAGATCCAAATGGATTGAAGAATTACCCAAAGTAGTATGGGGGCTACGAACTCAAATAAGCAGAGCCACCAGATATTCACCTTTCTTCCTAGTTTATGGATTAGAAGCCGTACTACCTGCCGACTTGATCTGGATGTCACCAAAGATAGAACAATATGACGAAGGAGAAGCAGAACACACCCGAAGATTATAACTCAACGCTACAAAAGAAGTCAGAGTAAACGCTACCCTTCAATCAGCCAGATACCTCCAAGGTTTAAGACGCCACTACAACAAGAATACCCAGCCTCGATCACTCCAAATCAGAGACCTAGTATTAAGAAGGATACAAAAAACTGACGGACGCCATAAACTACTCAGTCCATGGGAAGGTCCTTTTATTGTTACAAAAGTCACCGAACTAGGCACGTACAAGTTGATAACTGAAGATGGAAAAGAAGTCAACAATACATGGCACATCAGCCAGCTAAGAAGATTCTACGCATGAAAACAACACAAGGAAGAACATATATACAAGCCACAAGAGATCAACGTTCATGATCAATAAAGATGGTGTTCCTCGACAACATATGTCTTGTTATGGCTTTCCCCCAGTTGTTTTCACTAAGCATGTAAACGTTCATGGTCAATAAAGATGGTGTTCCTCGACAACATATGTCTTATTATGACTTTTCTCGAGTTGTCTTCACTAAACACACCGGCTAAGAGCAAAAGAGCTGAAAAGATGCTTGAGCCCGCCGATGAGGGTAGCTAATAAGCTAACACCTGATCCAAAAAGCAAAATGGCTGAAATTATGCCTGAGCATACCGGCTGAGAGCAAAAGAGCTAAAAAGATGCTTGAGCCAGCCGATGTGGGTAGCTAATAAGCTAACACCCGAACCAAAAAGCAAAATGGCTGAAATTATGCCTGAGCATACCGGCTGAGAGCAAAAGAGCTAAAAAGATGCTTGAGCCAGCTGATGGGGGTAGCTAATAAGCTAACACCTGAACCAAAAAGCAAAATGACTAAAATTATGCCTGAGCATACCGGCTGAGAGCAAAAGAGCTAAAAAGATGCTTGAGCCCACCGATGAGGGTAGCTAATAAGCTAACACCCGAACCAAAAAGCAAAATGGCTAAAATTATGCCTGAGCATACCGGCTAAGAGCAAAAGAGCTGAAAAGACGCTTGAGCCCGCCGATGAGGGTAGCTAATAAGCTAACACCTGAACCAAAAAGCAAAATGGCTAAAATTATGCCTGAGCATACCGGCTGAGAGCAAAAGAGCTGAAAAGATGCTTGAGCCCGTTGATGAGGGTAGCTAATAAGCTAACACCCGAACCAAAAAACAAAATGGCTGAAACTATGCCTGAGCATACCGGCCGAGAGCAAAAAAGCTGAAAAGATGTTTGAGCCCACCGATGAGGGTAGCTAATAAGCTAACACCCGAACCGATCCTAAGATGTTTTTACAACCAGGGAAAGAGCCAGATGCTAGCCACATCTCGAGTTAAGCAAAAAGCTAAAAAGAAGAAGCTGAAGATGCTTGAGATCGCTGGTCCCAAGTCTTTTCAGTACTAACAAGAACAAAAAAGTTGTAAAGACAAAGATCTACTTACCCCGAGTTGTTTACACGGCAGCCAGACAAGCACTCGACAAATCAAGAAAGTTTGTCAAGACGATAATCTACAAATACTGAGTTGTTTACACGGCGTAGATGAAAGTCAGATAAGCACTCGATAAATCAAGAAAGTTTGTCAAGACAACGATCTACAAATACCGAGTTGTTTACACGGCGTAGACGAAAGCATGACAAGTACTTGTCAAAATCAAAGACATCAAGACAAAGAAGACATCAACAAAAAATAAAGGATCTTCGTTCAAAAAGAAGTATAATATCCTATTACAGAGGCTGGAGTACAAAGGTCAATTACATCAAGCGTCGTCATCAGGAGAAGAAATATCAATATTAAGATTATCTACAATCCTCCTAGCTAAATCTTCGACCTCAGGCTCTACCTTTTCAATGACATCCAGATACTCTTGACTCTCGGCTTCCTCTGCAATCTTGGACAAAGGCATCTCTAGAGCAAGAACCTAGACTTGGGCAAGAACATTTTGGGTACAAGTTGGGCACACCTCTTCACAAATTCCTAGAAATAGGTCAAAACTTGGGGAATAAACTGAGTCCAAGATTGACCATCATCTGCTGGAGTCCAGAGAAGGTCGGCTATTGACCGAAAGGATTTCCACAAAACATTCTAGTTCTCGGTAGCTATCGCCAACTTACCAGTCAAGACTTCAACAGTTTTTTGGACCTACATAAGATCCCTGTTAGCTCCATGCCTAATCAACTTGGCAAGCATGAGTTCTTCCTCAGCATGAGTAATTACCTCTTCAGCCCTATTGTGACTATTGCAAACAAGTGTCTTCATTTCCTAAATACCCTCCGAGAGCTTCTGCTTTTCAACTCGGAGAGCTAGACCAGGCACCAAAAACAAGTCAGCAGAAAGGGAAATTTGAATACAAGAGGAAACAAAAAGAACCCGCAATACCATTGCACTCATTCTTCATGGTCTCCACACTCTTCAAGGCCTCCTGGACAGCAGCATCCCTCTGCTTTTCTGCCTCAACCACCTGGGCACAGAGAGCCTGTTCCTCCCCATGGTGCGTTTGACGCTCGGTCTCCATCTTAGCTCGACAGAGGTCAAGCTCTGTTTTTAGGGCACTAACCTCATAAGACAACTTTTTCTCGGTTTTAGATGAGAAAAATAAGCCGGTATGATCTCGAGAAAAAGACTGAACAAAGGAGAGAGAGAAAAAAGAAGACATAAGAATAGAAGAAAGACGAACATGCAAAGAAAGAACTTCAGAAAAAACTTACCTGGAGTTTTTTCCCAAAAGAAGTCACAAAGGTTCCCTAGGCAGCGGTCAGCTCTGACAACCGATGAGTGGCATCGAATTGTTGCACCACATCATCATCCAAACGCTGAACGCCACTAGCAAGAGGAGCAGAGGGAGAAGCCAGTCGAGGCAAAGAAGATAAGACCAGGGCCGTACCCTAGGAAGCCCTGGCTACCTCCTCAGATGGCCCATCGCCACGGCCACAGTCACCTCTAGAGCTAGTAAATCAGCAGCTGCGTGATCACCAGAGAACCCTATCTCCCTCATAGCCACCTCGCCGACCGTACATTCAGGATCCTGAGACTCAATACACCAGGGCAAACCAGAAGACTGACTAGAGGTCGACTGAGGTTTAAGGGAAGGCGAGGGTCTGCAAGATGATAAGGAAACTCGACGATAAGAATATGAATCAGAAAAAAGGAAAACAAAAGCAAAGAAACAGAACAAGGATTCACTCACTCAGCTATCTTCTTCTTCATAAGACCAAAAGAAGACCTTAGAGGGGGAACTATAGCAGCAAAAATATCACCACGACCCTGCGATAGGAGTGGCGTGGTCGGTACTAGAACCCCAGAAGAACTCGAGGTCGATGACCGCTTACTATAAAGAGAACAAGGTCAAAGTCAGAACAAAAAGAGGTGTTCAACAACAGAAAAACAAGAAAACAATTCACCGACGCATAACAAGGGCTGCATCATCATCTTCATCTTCCTCACTCTCAAACATGGCAACCATAGTGCCATCTGAAAAAGAAGAAAAGTACTCGGTTAAAGTCAAAAACAAACAACAAAAAGACAAAATATATTAATATGCTCACCTAGGAGCACGCTACCTATAACTTGAGTACCTGGACGAGTACTCGATTGGCGAGACTTCTTGGTAGCAGACAAACCAGAAGAAGAACAATCCGCTCACCCCCTTTTTTTGATACTGTGAGGAGGTCAAGGAACTGGATGAGGAAAATACTCTACATATGTGTCAAGAACTGTAGAAGAAACACCAGGAAACATCGTGGTGGTTTGAAACTTACTGGTTAAAGATGCCCCTAGCAAGATTCTCCCCAGTCTCCACAATGGCAGGGCAGTCATCAAGGGGAATCAGATCAACGAAGTTGTGCCCCAATTTCTATAAAAGAATAAAACAACCAGATGAGAAAGATTAAGCGAAAAGTGGAGACAACAAAGGAAATACGAAAAGTACCCACACAAGGAAAAACAACTCATAGCAGGAGGCAGGTTGTTAGCACAATACTCAGGGACAGTATGTGGGACGACGCTTACTCCTTTCAACATCTTCTAAAGGCACTCGAGCACCTCTTCACTAGTCAACTCAAGGACAGGGACCATACAAGAAGGGTCCTCCGCCCAGAGTATTCAAAACCATAATTCTCTTGCCCCTTCAGAGGTTGAAGACGACGACGAAGAAAACTGCAAACGATCCTGAAGCCGGTCAAGCCTTGCTGTTTCAGAGCACATATCCTCTCAAGAAATGGCTTGATCGCCTAGAGCTCATCCACCGCCAGGGGATTCTTTTCCCATCGGTCATTAACCACGAGACCAGAACCAAAATGAACAGCAAGAGGAGGAATCATATTGGTGGCATAAAACCAGTTGACACGCCAATCCCTCACAGAATCAACCAAGTCATAATCAAAGAATTTACTCTTACAAGCCTAGCAAAACTGAATCCCGCAGCCACCAAGAACATGGGTGTCATCGCTGCGGGGTTGGGGCTTCAGATAGAAGAAGTAACGAAAGAGAGAAAGAGAAGGAGGAATTCCAAGAAAAGTTTCACAAAGATGAACAAAAACAAAAACATGAAGGACAGCATTGGGAGTAAGATGGTTCAAGGTAATCCCAAAATAACTGAGAAAGCGATGAAGAAAAGCAGAGGCAGGAAGGCAAAGTCCAGCATGGATAAAGGAGACAAAAAAACAATCTCACTAGGGCCTAGAGTTGGGACCCAATGCTAGCCTAGAGCTCTCCATTCAGCAATCTCCTTGTCCTAGATCAGTCAATCACTAACAAGCTCGCGCAACTGATCCTCAGTCATAGTCAGAGCTGACCAGACCTTCTGAGCAGCCCTCATGGCCATGAATTCTTGATTTTCAATCACAGAAAGTGATGCCTCCTCGTCTACAAAGGTTGCCTGAGACTTGCTCGTTGATTTCTTCCTACCCATATATCAGCGAAAGCAATAAGGCACTAAGAAAAGATGATGCTTAGGCGGCGGTGCTCAGATGATGGCGACAATGGCGACTGGTGGAGTGAGGACTAGGGTTTCAAGGCAAAAGCAGGGCAGCAAAGAAAAAGAAGAAAGAAGGCCTTTAAATAGATTTTTACAGCAATAAAAATGCGGCCCACTAGGCCTGTTTAAACACGACATGAGAACGCAACGGTCCATTTCCCAACACAACTGACATAGCTAAAATGACGGACGACACACTTCTACACAAAGCTACAGTTCAACGGGTAGATTTTAGACTTATCCATCCAGCACCAAGGCAGAGTTATCATATTGCTACAAAAAGAACTCATCAACCATGAAGCAACGAAGGGTTACCTCACAAGGAACACAAGAACTCGGTTCTTATAGAAAGAACTCAAGAATCTCATAAACAACCAGGACATAAGTAGAAAAAAGAATGAAAACTCAGAAGACAAGAATCTTTCCATTATAAATGGTTTCAAAGATTACAAGATTACACATCTTACAAGACCCAATGAACTCGGTACTACGATGATTAAGATAACAAAAAGGAACCTGGACACAACTAGGCTCCGAAACGACTACGTGTTCCAAATTGCTACTCGGTAGAACAAACCGCACTCGGCTACACTATTTTCTTCAAAGGACGAACGTAGTACATTCCGAGGTGGAAGTCAGCAGCACGGTGGGACAACATGGACCAGGGAAGGCCAGCAGACATCTATCTACCCAAGTCCAATGCGACACCGGATCAGGCGTTGATCTGCACCTAGACAGTCGTAGGGTAGGCAAGGGGGATCTACCTAGAACTGCTGGATGAAGGAACATATCCCACATCACAAGACTTCCTCCAACTACCGCCACGTACCTCCTGGTATAATGTCGCTGTGAGATTAGTCTACCTCTAATCTCTATCACAAGACTCCCTCCAGCTACGACAAGATATACAAGAACTACAAGATACGTCCGGGGGCTGCTCTACTTCAGAAACTATCATATTCATGACTACGAAGATTTCAGACCACGCAACAAAATGATCGATGAATCAAAACAGCACACCAAGAGGGTATTTATAGACCAAAGAAGCGGTGCACATGGACCAGGGAGCACCAATGGAACAAACCTAACAAAGGACACTAGTGAAAAGACATAATTCAATGAAAGAGGGCTTAGGCGTGAAGGAACAGTATTAAAGGACGAGCATATTCGAAAGGATATACCGACACTCTACAACTCGTGAACAAACAACATTTACACTCAACCACCACCATACAACTACATCTGATAATAGTAGACTACCAGAGAATATGACAAGACCCTGCATCCGAGCTCTTTCGGAATAAAAGAACCCAGATAAATGCTCGGGGGCTACAACAGGAGAGGTTTTCAGTTTTTCAAACAACATAAGATTCAAGGCCCTCCAACTTTTTGTTCCAAATAGCAAGAGGCTCAGGGGCTACACTCCGTGAGTGCATTTTTTTAAAAAAAGCACACATCACTCAGAAGACTTCTTCAAGACAGTAGTTTTCAAACAACATAAGATTCAAGACCCTCCAACTCTTTGTTCCAAATAGCAAGAGGCTCAGGGGCTACACTCAGTGAGTGCACTTTTTTCAAAAAAGCACATGTCACCAAGAAGACTTCTTCAAGACAAACCACTTCAAGGACTCACGACAAAAAGAACCCGGACCAAGCTATATCTGAGTTCTTTTTGATAAAAAACATGGGTATATGCTCGGGAGCCCTTCGACGAAGAATCAGAACAATTTCAAGATAAGACCCTCTAGCTCCTTGTTCCAAATAGCAAGAGGCTCGGGGGCTACACCCAGACTGATGTACTTTTTCTTCAAAAAAGCACATACCACTTGAAGATCCCAAGAAGCGCTACATGGTTTCACTCAAGAAAGTACTCAGGATGACGCTTGTTCCTGCTCGGCAAGACCTGAAGGAACTAAGATGAGTCTTCCAGAGCTCAACCATGAAGTGCCCGGGGGCTTGTCGATACAGGACCCACGGGATACCCCACAAGGAAGAGAGAAGATCTAGTCTAACTAGAACTTCTTTCCCTATAATCTTAGTAGTATTATTATTCTATAATCCTACTAGGAACCTCATTGTAAACCTGACTAGGACTCTGGCCTCCTAACTATATAAAGGAGGGAGGAGTTCCTAGAGAAAATAACATAACATACCACAACACAACACTTGATAATCAATCCAACGCAAAGGCTAACGCCGACTGGACGTAGGGCTATTACTCGATCACGGTCAAGGGCCTAAACCAGGATAAATCAACTGTCTCTTGCATTAACCGTTGAGTTCTGCATACGCTAAAGCTCGAACAAACTGCCCCAGGTATCCCTGTGGCAGGCTTTTGGTGGTGAAACATCGATAGGGTCGGACGAGCCGGAGCCCATGACCTTGAGGTCGGGCGAGATAGAGCCCACAACCAAAGGGTCGGACGATCCGAAGCCCACAACCTTGGGGTCGGGCGAGACGGAGCCCGTGACCTTAGGGTCAGGCGAGACGGAGCCTGTGACCAAAGGGTCAGGCGAGCCAGAGCCCGTGACCTTGGGGTCAGGCGAGACGGAGCCCATGACCAAAGGGTCGGGCAAGACGGAGCCCGTGACCTTAGGGTCTGGCGAGACAGAGCCCATGACCAAAGGGTTGGGTGAGCCGGAGCCCGCGACCTTGGGGTCGGGCGAGCCGAAGCTCACACCCAAGGGGTCGAGCGAGTTGGAGCTCACACCATGCAAGACAGCAACGGTAATAGTGAAGTGTAGACTGTCTTAGCTGTGAATCTAAGGATGCTTGTGGTTGTTTGAAGCACTTCGTAGTACATATTATCTTAAGCATTGTGCCCCCTTTATAATACGGCTTTTCCTATACTCAAATTCAATATATAAAAGAATTTAAACCTCCTTTGAGTTTGAAGCCATCTACATTTGTAATTGGGGACTCCTTTGTTCCGTGTAGCATCCTCGAATATAAATTCCCTGCTTGTCATCTTGATAAATCTCATTAGTTCTCTAATTGCGTTGTCATTATCACCAAAACCCATAATTAAGGCTTGATTGCACTTTGAATCTTCCCCTTTTTGGTGATTGATGACAACCCAATTAGAGCTTACAAAAGTTATGAAATAAATATTGAGACTTTCAAGCCATGGGTGTAGAGCCTCCCCCTAAGTACGTGAATAGAGAATTGAATTCTCAAATTGGCATAAGAAGCCAAGATTCACATTTTAGTGAAAGTGATGGGGCTCCTCCTACATCCATACTCCTATGGGGTGTTGCACACTGTGTTAAGAAAATATATACGTGATGCGTATGATAGTTTATGCACACATGTATTTGCTGCTGCAGCTGAGTGCAGCACTGCCGCACCTAATTGTACGAGCAAGATAGAGTCAAGCACCACACAGCTAGCTCAGATAAAAAAATATGCAACCTAGCACAATAAGATGACTTCTATTCCACACAAATGATACATGTCCATATCCGATACACAAAGAGTCAAATAGTAGCACTGTTTCACAATTTAGAGTTTTGAGCGACTCTCAAACTTTCCACCTAGCGAAGACTAACACTCATCAAATAGGACATGAAGCGTAGCTGCTGACCATGGCATCGAAAAGTTAAAAGTTGTTGACCCCTCTAATTTTCTTCCCCTTTGGCATAAAGCACCAAAAAGAGAAGAAGAGAAGAAAGATCAACACCTACTCGTCATCTCCCTAGATGTCTATCCAATCAATATCATCACCTCCTACAGCAGTCCTGGCACCACCATCACCATTATCGTCATCGGAGTCAATACGTGCACGGCCTTGACGGTGAGTAGTGACGGTGTAGCGAGTGGAACGAGTGGAATGCCTCAGCTCCTGTCTCTGACGGTATCCCTCTAGGGTCTCATCCCAATCTGCTGCTTGTCCCTGCTGCTCCTCCTCAAAGCTAAGAATCTAGCTAAAAGTGACAAAGTCAACTCGATAGTGCCGACCATCAGTCATCTAGTGAATCTCATCAAAGGTTGGGTCATAGAAGTATGTGGCATGAAACTGTGCCAGGACCTGCTCATTCTAGTTATACTAGAAACCCATAATGTCTTAAAGCTATAACCTATCACAAATCTTGATTACCTTGTCAAACTCAGGCTCCTCCTTCTCCTGCATCCCATCCCAATCAATGTATTGCATCTTGATGATCTTGATTTTCTTGGATGCAAGAATGGTTGTGGCAAAAAAGTTAGAATGAAATTCATTCTAGAATCTGTAATCAATGCCCAAATCCTTGCGCACTGCATAGGGATTGATCCCTCTTGCCTCTTCTACCAGCTTACAACTCTTGGAATAGTTGACAACTGCATGCTGGCGGGAGTCATCTGGAGGTCTCATGATGATCTCACTCTCAAAATCTCTCATGTATCTGCCATCAAACTCTGAGAGATGCTGTGGGGTGTTAGGAATGACTTCAGTGGTACGACCTATCATCTCTAGCCTCTCCTCATCTTCAATGTATTGCTCACACCTCCCCCTATCACCAAGTCACCTTGGAGCTGCACTACTGCCTGTTGCTGTTGATCTTCCTCGACCATGGCGAGGTGGATCCTTGTCTCTTTGCTTATTCATCTTCCTTTTCCCCCTTCGGTCATAATCTCTGTGCTCCATCTTCTCAAATGAGGAATGGAGAGGAGAGGAAAGAAACTGTTCGGGCCAGGGGCAGTAGCAGCCATCAGTGACGTTGAGAGAGGGTTGTCAGCTGCCATGGCACTTACTAGAGATCGACATCACATGGCCAAGCGACGGCTACGACACGAGCGCGAGAGGAGAGAGAGGCGCGTGCGTCGACGTCAAGGGGAAGAGAGAGGGGAAAAGTTACTATGGACCTGAGGATAAGATGAAGAATAAATGGGCCCCGTAGTAAAACCATTTGGGCCGAATGTCAAATAAGATTCAAAGTGTGGCACTACCGTATGCCTAGCTCGGCACTACCGTAGAGCGGCATTTCCTGCACAGGTAGGCGCGACACTACCGCACTCCCCAAAATAGTGGGAGTTAGCTATGATCTATATGACTCTCTCTGTATAAGATATGGATACATATCACCTATATACCATGACTAGAAACAAATAATCAATACATACCATGATCATGATACATAATTTGCCATTTATAAATCATTTTCATGCACAATATGAATTTTTTTCAACTCTTTTGCCTAGATACTAGTTTATCAAATAGAGGCATTGTCGGGTTCATAAACCCAGGGGTCCATCGGGGACCGGCCTTCCCAACAGAGGCTTGACCCAAGCAGACACCGCGCAACTCGTGGGTCAGCCCAAATACCTGAACAATAGGCAAGAAGGGTGATCCAATCACTGACCGGAACGCCTGGCCGAGGAGGAACGGTGCCCGCTTCTGACTCCGGCCCACCTATCCGACCAGAGCATCCGCATCGGTCTCCGGCCCATCTCTGGACGGCCTCTTTGACCAGAAGACCTAGCCAAAGCACTACTTCCGACTCCGACCCGTGTCTCTGACCAGGGGTGCGCCAAAACTCTGCTCGCTGCTCTTCTCCGACTGGCGCAATCAGGGCCGACTGGAACCAACCGACCGGGGATGCTCACTCGGTAAGGACCAGGGAACGAACAGAGAAAGCAAGGTAGGGTGCACAAGTCAAACCACAATACCAGGGTCCATACCATAAGCACCTATAGAAATAGTACTCTACAACCTCCCTGGCACGACAGAGCCTAAAACATATTGTAGGCGCTGACGTTTTCCCCTATGATATTGTGGGCGTTGTTAAACTCCATACGGTAAGGCCCCCCATGCCTCTGGGCATGAACAGTGTTGTGGGCGCCGGCTTTTACCGTAATAGGAGAACATGGTAAAACTCCTCACGTGCCTCTAGGCATCAACAGTATAGCAGGTACCGACATCTGCCATACCCGAACAAGATGACATAACCTTCCACAGTGCATCTGACATCGAACTAGTGTTGTGGGCACCTACCATCATCCTGTACCCGCCGGCATGGGCAATAAGGATTAGAAGCATACGTACTCTCTCCCTCTTACTTGTAGGGCTATCTCCTTCATCTATAAAAGGGGATGCACTCTCTCCCAACAAAGGGGGGATTTAAGTCATTCCAGATTCATTAGATTGATCAAGTTCACTAGTACAGAACCGCCAGGTTTGAACCATGAGCACACGCTCGAACACTTAGTTCATAGCGAGGCTCCTATCACTCTCGGCCCTTCGGTAGGAGTCTAAATGGACCTCTTGTACCCCCATCCTTCTCCTTCTCGTTTGTAACCCCACTACAAGCTTCGAGCACCTAGGCTCAGGAATAAAGTCACCGACCGACTCAAACTAGACGTAGGGCATGTTGCCAGAGCCAGTATAAACCCTATGTCATTGAGTGCTAGGCCACCTTCGATCACAACGTACGGCAAAACTATAAATATTTACTTATTTGTCACTTTATGCACCGATAGTTGGCACCGTCCATGGAGAAGACATTGTACGTTCAACACTTTTTGGTCATCGGATGGCCCACTTTTCTACCGCCATCGCCATGGCGGGCTCAGGTGACATGATTCGCTTCGTCTCACTAGAGTTTCCCACGCTCTCACCTATTGGGGTGTGGGTTCCACCCGTCTTTGAGTCATCCCAGGCCTTCTTCTTTGGAAGCCTAGACTTCATCGCCGATCGGCTCGGTGTACTATGCCTCCACGAGGAGGCTCTCATTCCAATGCCCATCGAAGGGGCGCCCTCCATCGACTCCGGGGCACATGATGATTTCAATGACGAGGCATCTGCGCTTCATTCCGAGCAAACTCTCTACTCAAACCCCAATGTAAGTAACGTATATACTATTATTTACTTGCTATTTTCTATCTTCCGCGATTATATGGAGGGACCCCGTTGTCTCTCCGCGACCGCCATGCGATCGGTTCCCCTATGGCCTTACGTGCCCCACGGATGTGTACACCTGGGGGCTCCGAAGGATGCCAGCGCCTCTCGCTCTCATGTCCGAATTCGTGGGGATGGTGAGCTATGCTCCCACCTATTTCCTCGACCTCATGGATGACGATGTCGAGAGTGACGGCTCTAGGATCGGTGACATGGCACCTAGCCACCGTTCGTCCTGGGAGTGAGCTATGGCGGATGCTCCAGGACAGCCACCAGCAGAAACAGAGTCCTCACAGACTCACACCCCTCCGGACCCTCGTGCAGAGACCCCCGCACGATCACATGGGAGCACAGCGAAGAGCCACGACAACAATGGCTGCACCAGCCACCGACTATGCTAGCGCGCTCGGCTGCACCACACTACGCCCCCGCGCGCATAAACCATCGGGCGGACACTCGGGCTCATGCCCGTCGGGTCCACCACAACACCATGGACAGGGGGAACGATCCCCCACAGTTTGCTCGAGCCAATCAGAACATCGCCTGCTGCGGCAATGCTTCTACGCGGCCTTCCTGAGCCAAAGGACCCCTAGGAACAGGCGATCCATCGGAACCTCTGGGTACTAGTGGAAACCGCCGCCGTTCAGTAGGCGGAGAACTCCGTATCATGACACCGACTCATGGGCTCTCTCCCCTACCAGGGGAATGGGGACTGCAGTAGACGAGTCACTCCACCTCGCTCACCACTACAACCGCTAAGCGTGGCACTAAGAGGCCACACCTACGCCTCATCTTGACTTGACGACCGCTGCTGCACTGATTGCCTAGTACACTGAGCAGGCTCGGGCCGAACTGAGACGCACGCAACAGCGATCCGAAGTCCCAACCCGGATGGCCTGGGACCATGGACCTTTGTCCAACGCCTCTAGCGAGCTCCTGCTCCCACTGCGCTCCAACTGAAGGCCGAGGCAAAGGCAAGGCCGAGCACTAGGATCAGAACTGAGGGGCCCCTCCACACAGAAGGGAAAAAGAATAGAAAAGATGGCCGCCGACCGGCCAACTCCCTGTTGGTCGCCACGACTGAACACACAGACAAGCAGCCCCAGCAGGACCCTCCAGGACACTTCCATAAGCTCATGGAGAGCCCAGTGCACCAACCACGCCTACCCCCATCAAACACCTCTACAACGGACTATGAGCTCCTCAAGCGCCTTCTACGACAGGCTAGCAGGGCCAAAAGAAAGAAAAAGGTGCAAAAGCAGTAGCCAAGAAAGGGGGCGTAGCGGACAAGGATCCGGACGACTAAAGATTGAAGTGATCTGATCAGAAATCTACCAACCAAAGGATGACAACGACGACATTCTTACCAAACTGCTTGGAACAGCTTTGTCAGTTTTTCTTCCCCTAAAATTCAGTCTTACCATTGTTTACTTAGCGTTCGCTTTTATAAGAGCACCCCACCCTGAACACTTTTCAGCCTGGGTCGCTCGGGGGCTCCACGAGGGTGCACTACTACCTCTCTCTTTTTTTGTTTATTATCATATGGTGAAACTCCTTCCTACCTGAACAAAAGGATAGTTCGTTACTTTAATTTGCCTTACATAGCTTTGCTTTAAAATATTCCGACTGATCGCACCCCACCTCTACCTACAGTTACGAGCAGCTAAGCCTCGCGGGCCACGTCCCGAGCTCCTAAGGTTGTAGCCTACGGGATGAATGGGTAAGTATGAGAAAGAAAGAATAAAAAACAAAATTATGCTAAGGGAAAACTAAGGAACGAAAGGGACAAGCTTCCCCGAATAGAGTAACTCCATCACAAAAAACAAAACCAAATACAGTCATTAAGTACACAAGAACATCTGCACGGGGGCTCCCCCATGAACTTAAACTTTGTACATCTACTAAACTACTTATCATTTACAAGCTATTGGGGTGGCTCGGTGGCATCTGCTGTTGGTGTGATCGGCGAAGGCACGGGCTGCTCACCCCCCGGTGAGATCACATTCGGCTCGGTTGAAGGTAGGACGATGTCCACTTCCGACCTAGGCTTCGTGCCATCCATAGGCTAGGTGACATCCCCTCGATGCATGCTTCCGGCCATGTCCTCACGGTGGGCATCGATCACCCACTGCGTAGAGACTTGCTCTGCCACCAACCTTGCGTGCGACAGAAAGCTCTTCCCGAGCGACTGGATGTCCTCCGTGCTCAAGCCATCGGCATACCCACTGTAGATAGTGGCGAAGTCTAGGTTTGGATGGTATGTCACCACCGAAGTCAACACCCTCGACGCCCCATAGAATAGCCCGCTTGTGATAAGGCCCCGGACCTCATCTGGAACCGCCTCCAGCTAGATGGCGGGCGCACTAATACTTGGCGCCGACCCGAAGACTTCTAAGACAACGAGCTAGGCAACATTGTGGAGCTGGTCAAGTTCCCCCTCAAGAGCACACCGCTCTTCAAGGGACTTGGCTAGTGCCTCTGCATTCTGGCCAAAAGTTGCCTTGACTATCTCCAGGTCCTGCTCCAATGACTTTACCTTTCTACCCAGCTCTGCAAGAAGGGCGACAAGCTCAGAAACAAGCTAAAAAGAAAGAAACCAACACAACAAAAAACAGCAAAGGTACATACCAAGGTGAAAGTTCTTGAGGATGGAGAATTCCTCCACCTACTAGGCCGCTTGCGTGCACAGCCGGGCATTCGCCTCCTCCGTCCCCATCACCCGGCCCTGAAGCGCGAGCACTTCCTGGTCTACCTCCGACCAGGCCTTACGCTCCGACTCTAGGGCCTTTCGAGCAGACTCTAGGGCACTCTGCTTCAACACCAAGGTGCTCTGCTCTGACTCAAGGGTCTCTAGGGACTTTTGGAGTGCCACCTTGGTGTCCGCTAGGGATTTCTGCAACCCTGCCTTGATCTAGGCCTGGCGGGCCTTCGTCGCCTCATGCCCCTGCTCGGTGACGGTCGCTCGCTCCACTACACGCTGCTCCTCCGCTCGCACCATGACCACCTCGGTCGCCCGGTCCTAGGACTCACGGTGGGCGAACTCCAGCTGACGCTCAAGCTCAGCCACCCGGGCATGTGCCATCTGGAGGAAACGGGACTTGTGGGAGGACATCCCCTTTAGACCCTATGAAAACAAAAAACAAGCACGCTGAGGCAACCAACAACAGACTAAGAGATCAAGAACATGAGAGACTCACCTCTACAGCGAGCTGTAGGTTGACCTTGACCAACTGCTAGGCGGACTTAACTCGCTCCTAGGTGTCCTCGAGCTTCGCTGATAGCTTGATGAGATTGGACTCCACGGCGAGTCCTTTCTCCCTAAGGATGTCCTAGAGCTGACACTCCTGGGAATCCTGAAGGACGAACCACACCTTTGCTTGGTCCTCAGGGTAGGGCCACTCTAGGTCACCCTCCGGCATCCCGCTAGAGGGCCCAACCTCCAACCAAACCACCACCAGCTCCTGCAATGACGCTGGCAGCTCCGCCATGACATCTGCTTCGTCGTTAGATAGGATATCCACCACCTCAGTTGTGTAGGCTGCTGACGAGTGTTCTAACTCCGTCTTGGCCACGTCTCCCCCTAACGCCTTCGGCTCAGACCGCGAGGGTGAGCCGTGTAGCCCTCTGCCCAGCGAGACAAGGGTCTCAGTCTCCTTCTCCTCTTTCACCATAGCTGGTGGAGGAGGGGCCGCAAGGGACACCACCGGTGAAGCCTCCACCATCACCACTAGGATCGTTGCCAGCACCATCGCCTCTGCTCTTGCTGTGCTAACAACTAGCCCGGGGAGCACCACCCCTAGGAGGGAAGGGTTCACCGCCACCATCCTGTTCCCCCCCCACCGCTCGCTACGGCACGCTGTAGGGTGGGCCTCCAATCCTCCTACACAGGAGTTGGGGCGATACTCAACCCTATCATCGCTTGGCCGCTGACAAAGAGTACGGGTCAGTCATACTCCAAAAAAGACTCAACAACAAGATCGAAAAGCAACAAAGGAAAACATACTAGGAGGTAAGCGGCACTACTCTGAAGCCAAGACCCGGCATCGACGGGCTCGCTAGGGTGAGGACCGCTCCCAGGCTATGACCCGCACCCCTCACTTTAGCCGGGGGTGGAGTCATCCCTGACCGGCTCCTGCTCGGCCTACGGGTCACCAGCGACCTTTAGCTTGGGACGCGCCGACCAGAGCGGCAGGCGCGACATCCGCCTGCTACGAGTCATGCAGTTGGCACCTGGTCCCAGTGACGCACGAGTGCAAGCCTGCTCCCCTGATCGCCTAGCTTGCTCGGTCACGCACCCACGTAAGGCGAGGACTGAGACCAGCGATGCCACTAAGGGGCCCGAATGACCGCTGCCCACTTTGCCTCTCAGTTTGCCGGCAGCGTCAGCGCTTGCCTGCAGGCTTCCTCGGCACTGGGAACCTCGGCGCTGGCTCTCCGCCTCCTACTCATCACCAGCGGACGTCACCGCAGGGTCACAATGGTCTACCAAGGTCAAAACAACCTCCAGACTTTCCTCCTCCTCAAAGAAAACCATGTCATCCACATCTGTGGGATCCTCCAACTTGAGCTCGGACTCGAGGTCGCTCTTATTTTCCCTAGCCTTCACGCGCTGGGCAATCTCCTTCTCCTTCTTGTACTTCTGATGAGCCACCTCGGCTTTCTTCTTCTTCCTGGCATCTACCGCCTTCTTCTAGGAGGCCTATAGGGCCACGCCCTCTGGCCCCTTCGAAAGGTGCGGCCGAGACCTGTAAGCATCAAGCCCCTATGCAACAGGTGGCTCAAGATAAAAAAGCAGGAAAGCAAAGGGGGAAAAGAACACAAAGTAAAGAAAGAGGAGCATACCAGTTTGGACACCACCGAGGCATTGAGAGGTATGGGCTTTCCCTCGACCTTCTCTTTGGGCTTTAGCTGCAGCACCTGGTCAAGGCAACTCTAGACCTCGCCATCCGGCCACTCCTCCAGTGACGCATGATCAGGGTCCAATGTGTCACTGTACCTCCACATCAGCGTGCCCTCTCCACCAACAGAGCAACCCGGTGGCAGTAGAGGGTGTGGAACACCCACACCCCATGTAGGCCATGCTGCATGAGCTTCTAGAGCTCCACCTCAGTGATCTCCACCTTCTTCTCCCAATGGGAACAGCCCCATGACCAACTATCCTGCTTCTTTGGCCTCCTGCCGGTGAATGCCGGGAACAACGCCTCCACCGGATTCCTAATATAAAACCACTCCCCGTGCCACCCCTGGTTGGAGTCATAGGGGATGTATGCGGGATACGAGCCTCCCGCGCTCGGTTTCCTCTACAGGGCGAAACCCCCCACCAGCGTGACCTCGGGTGGGTTCCCCACCGGCAAAGCTCGCCTAGAGAACAACCACCGGAAGAAGTTCGTGTGCGGCTCCATCCCGAGGAAGGCCTCGTAGATGGTGACGAAGTCGGTGATGAGCAGCACCCCGATCGGATTGAGGTGCTGCAGCTCCAGACCCCACTCATTGAGGAGCCCACACAGGAACCAATGCGCGGGGTATCCCAACCCGCGCTCATGGAAGGTGAGAAAGGAAACCACCTCACCAGGCCGAGGTTGCGGAAACTCCTCCCTCTCAGGAGCCCTCCAGTGCACACCTCCTTTGATGGCAGAAACCCCTTTGCGGCAAAGGCCTTCAACACCGACTCCCTCATAGTGGACGACCTCCAGTCCAACATCTCACTCTAGGATCACAAGAAGATTCATGAGTTCTCTCTTCTCCCTCGCTCTCTCTTTTCTTTCCTAGAAACCGCCACGGCTCTCAAGAACGCTCTCGGCAAGAAGGAAAAGGAAAGGAGGCGACAGATGAGGAATAGGTAAAAGAACAGGGCAAAAACCTTCACCCTTCTCCCACTTAAGGAAAAGGGTGCAGCAGTTGGGGAAGGCGCACCGATCGGGAAAGACAAAACGGCGGAGCGAAAAACCCTCTCTCTTTCCCATTTAATGCAGATGGGACGCGCCCTGACCGATGAGACGCGCCCTGTCCGACGGAACGGTGCCTGATCAGATAGGACATGGCCTGGGCATGGTCCACCACTACCGCACGCCAGCCACTACCGCACGTCGGGTGCAAAAACCGAAGCGTCACCCATCGCAGGCGTCTCTCCGCCTCCCTAGGCGAGACTTGGAAAAACCGAAACAAAGGGATCTCCGCTAGGAGAGACCATCGGGCTTCCTAAGTCAATCAATTAGCTCAAAAAAACACGCCGAGAGATAGGTAAGGAGTAAAGGGACGCCCCATGTAGGCCATGTCGACTCCGTCATGAACAACGAAGCACGGGTCCCAGTCGGATATTTCCGATTGGAGCTCCTCAAACCCCGTCACTTGAGTCATCAAGGTAACACTACCAACCCCTGCTATTTCTATATTTAAATCATTTCATACATCTATATGCGCATTCATTCCATATGCCCGTGCCCCCCGGACTGATTCTGGCCCTGAACCGCTCAGGCGGCTCAGGAACTAAGCATCGCATGTGTAGCGAAATGCATCACAACGTTCCATGTTACGTCATGAAGCGAATAGTTGCCTCATTCAACATGAGCAACGATTCGACCGGGTTCGAAGGCCTGGCCCATGAAGGGCTTGAGGCCGCCTCACGTTCAAACAGAGCTAGGGGAGAAAAACACAGATGAGCCCCGTGCAGCCCTTGCCCTAGTCTAGCAGATAGGGTCATCTCAACCTTCTCGTTCGATCCTAAGCCTCTACCAAACCCATAGAATCTCTATCGAGGGGAGGCCATTAGGCCACCCTGGGTCAGTCTCCAAAATGATCAAGGCATCTGTCCGGGTTATAGGTGAAGGAGCAGTGGAATGTCACCTAGAGGGCTACTGTCGACCCTATCATGAACAACTGGACTCGAATTCCACTCAATCATACCCATTAGCGAACTCACCGAGCGCGTCACTCGAGCCCGAGCGATCAGGATAAGCGATAAAACTTAGCCCCTTTGGTTGTGAGAAACCGAGGACGGGGTAATGCACACAACTCAAACCGACCCCTACTAAGGCCCAACGGGGCTTGGGGGCTCAAGACACCAAACGCCTGGGTCTATGACCCCGAACTCGCCCCATCAGGATCCGCGAGGTCCGGCTCATCTGATCCATAAAACTAACTAAACTAACTGTCTGGGTCTATGACTCCAAACTCGCACCATCCATCGGCTATGCTTTGACTACACACCAAACGCCTGGGTCTACGACCTTGAACTCGCCCTATCAGGATCCACGAGCTCTGGCTCATCCGATCCCTAAAACTAACTAACTAACCACCTTGGTCTGCGACCCCAAACTCGCCCCATCAGGATCCGTGAGCTCTGGCTTGTCCGATCCCTAAAACTAACTAACTAACTAAATGTCTAGGTCTGCGACCCCAAACTCGCCCCATTAGAATCCACGAGCTCTGGCTCGTCCGATCTCTAAACTAACTGACTAAAAACCTAGGTCTGTGACCCCAAACTTGCCCCGCCAGGATTCACGAGCTCCATCTTGTTCGATCCCTAAACAAAATTTGCCTCGATCCCACGGCGCGCACCAATGCCAGGATCCACGACTCCAACTCGCTCGATCCCACGACATGCATCGACACCAGGATCCATGACTCTGACTCACCTGATCCCGTGGCACGCATCGATGCAAGGATCCATGACTCTGACTCACCCAATCCCACGGCGCGCACTGACGCTAGGGTCCATGACTCCGTCTCGCCCGATCCCTAAAGAACTAAACCGCCTCGGCTGCACAACGATGCCTTGGTTGACAACTCTATCTCGACTAAAAAACATGCACACATGCCCACTGACAATACCCCCTAGACAATTCTGCCTGAATCGATCAGGAGCTCGGGGGCTACACCCATGGGTGCGCTCGTGCGCACCCGCCGATGAAACGAAAACCTCCCCCGCTGGCAACACAAAAACCCTCCAAATAATTCTGCCCAAATCACCCGAGGGCTTAGGGGCTACACCTACGGGTGCGCTCGCGTGCACCCGCCGTCAAGACAAAAATCCCCTAGACGATTCTACCCGAATCACCTGAGGGCTCGGGGGCTCCTGTCGGGTTCATAAACCCAGGGTCCCTCGGGGACTGGCTTCCCAACAGAGGCTCACCCCAAGCAGACACCACGCACTGAACAACAGGCAAGAAGGGCGATCCAATCACTGACTGGAAGGCCTAGCCGAGGAGGAACGTTGCCCGCTTCTGACTCCGGCCCACCTATCCGACCAGAGCATCCGCATCGGTCTCCGGCCCATCTTTGGACGACCTATCTGACTAGAAGACCTAGCCAAAGCACTACTTCCAACTCCGACCCGTGTCTCTGACCGGGGGTGCGCCAAACCCCTACTCGCTGCTCTTCTCTGACTGGCGCAATGAGGGCTGACTGGAACCAACCGACTAGGGACACCCGCTCGGTAAGGACCAGGGAACAAATGAAGAAAGCAAGGTAGGGCACACAAGTCAAACCACAATACCAGGGTCCATACCCTGAGCACCTACAGAAATAGTACTCTGCAACCTCCCTGGCACAATAAAGCCTAAAACAGTATTGTAGGTGCCGACGTTTTCCACTATAGTATTGTGGGCGCCATTAAACTCCATACGGTAAGGCCCCCTATGCCTCTGGGCATCAATAGTGTTGTGGGCGCAGGCTTCTACCATACCAGGAGAACACGGTAAAACTCCTCATGTGCCTCTAGGCATCAACAGTATAGCAGGTACCGACATCTACCATACCTGAACAAGACGACGTTACCTCCCACGTGCATCTGACATCCAATAGTGTTGTGGGCGCCTACCATCATCCTGTACCCACCGGCATGGGCAATAAGGATTAGAAGGATACATACTCTCTCCCTCTCACTTGTAGGGCCATCCCCTTCATTTATAAAAGGGGATGCGCTCTCTCCCAACAAAGGGGGATTTAAGTCATTCTAAATTCATTAGATCGATCAAGTTCACTAGTACAGAACTACCAGGTTCGAACCATGAGCACACGCTCAAACACTTAGTTCATAGTGAGGCTCCTATCACTCTCAGGCCCTTCCGACAGGAGTCTAAACGGACCTCTTATATCCCCCCATCCTTCTCCTTCTCATTTGTAACCCCACTGTAAACTTCAAGCACCTGGGCTTAGGAATAAAGTCACCGACTGACTCAAACTGGACATAGGGCATGTTGCCTAAACTAGTATAAACCCTGTGTCATTGAGTGCTAGGCCACCTCCGATCACAACGTACGTCAAAACTATAAATATTTACTTATTGGTCACTTTCTGCACCGACAGGCATGCTAAAATTCAAACCATGTTACTAAGAATCAAGTATATTTAGCTCACTTTGCAAAGCACAAAACATTGACTCAGTCGAGGGGCTTTGTGAAGATATCGGCTAGTTGCTTTTCGGTGCTCACATGGAGAATTTCGATATCTCCTTTGGTTTCATGGTCTCTCAAGAAACCATGTCGGATGTCTATGTGCTTGGTTCTAGAGTGGCTTACAGGATTGTTTGCAAGCTTAATGGCACTCTCATTGTCATATGATAATGGGATTTTGGTGAAATGACATCCGAAATCACGAAGAGTTTGCCTCATCCAAAATAGTTGGGCACAACATGCATCGGCCGAAACATACTCAGCCTCGATAGTAGAAAGGGCTACACAATTTTGCTTTTTAGAACTCCAAGACACTTAGGATCGTCCAAGGAATTGACATGTCCCCAAAGTTCTTTTTCGATCTACTTTGCAACCGGCGTAATCGGAATCTGAATACCCAAGTAGATCAAACTTAGAGCCCTTAGGATACCACAAACCAAGGTTAGGAGTGTGTACTAAATATCTCACAAGTCTCTTAACGGCCACCAAGTGACACTCTTTCAGGTTAGCTTGAAATCTAGCACACATGCACACACTAAGCATAATATCAGGCCTAGATGTGCACAAATAAAGTAGAGAGCCGATCATAGGAACGATATACCTTAGTATCCATGGCTTTCCCTTCAATGTTGAGATCAAGATGTCCATTGGTTGGCATGGGAGTTTTGATAGGCTTGGCATTCACCATGTCAAACTTCTTGAGCATATCATGGGTGTACTTCGTTTGACTAATAAAAGTTCCATCCTTCACTTGCTTGACTTGAAATCCAAGGAAGAACTTCAACTCAGCCATCATGGACGTCTCAAACCTCTTCGTCGTGATCCTACTAAATTCCTCACAAAAAGTATGATTAGTACTACCAAATATTATGTTATCAACATATATTTGGCACACAAATATATCTTTACCAACTTTGTGAGTGAAAAGGGTAGGGTCGGCTTTGCCTATTTCAAAGCTTTGTTTAAGCAAGAATTCCTTAAGGCATTCATATCATGCTCTTGGTGCTTAGTTAAGCCCATAGAATGCCTTTTGGAGTTTGTAGACATGGTTGGGGAACTTGGGATCCTCAAAACTCAGGTGGTTGCTCAACATAGACAAGTTCTTGAATGGGGCCGTTGAGGAATGCACTCTTCACATCCATTTGATATAGCTTAAAATTATGATGAGCGGCATAGGCTAGAAACATTTAGATTGCTTCAAGTCTTGCCACCGGTGCATATATTTCCTCAAAGTCCAAGCCCTCTACTTGAGTGAAACCTTGAGCAACCAATCTTGCCTTGTTTCTTATCACCACGCCATTCTCATCTTGCTTGTTGCGGAAGACCCACTTGGTGCCAATAATGTTGGTGTTGGGTCTCTCCACCAAGGTCCACACTTGATTTCTTTTGAAATTGTTGAGCTCATCTTGCATGGCCATTACCCAATCCTAGATCACCAAGTGCTTGTTTAACCTTAAGAGGTTCCAAAGAGAAAACAAATGAGTAATATTGGCAAAAGTTTGCTAAATGTGAATGAGTTGTTACCCCTCTTTCGAAGACTCCCAAGGATGTTGTCAACGGGATGATCCCATTGTATTGTTTGCCTTAGCCTTGGATGATCAATGGCCTCTTGTCCATATTCTAGATCTTTATTATCTTCTTGCTCGAATATAGGTTGTAGGCTCTATCCTTGAATCAGAGTTAGACTTGTTGTTGCTGTCAGAGGGAGTGCGGCACTAGTCGCTCTGCTGATTTGCAGCAGGGGTCAGCTCCCCCTCAGCATCAGGTATGTCAGCAGAACTTTGTTTATCAGTAGCTTGAGGAACCTCCACTTCAGTGACTACGTCTTCTTGTGGTCTTATATCACCAATAGCTAATTGTTTGATTGCTTCACATGGTGGATCCTCCTTTTCTACAACACTTGAATCAACTTGCTCCACTTGAGAGCCATTAGATTCATCAAATGTCACGTCTACCACTATTTCAACTCTCCTAGAGGTTTTGTTGAAAACACGATAGGCATGCTTATTTGATCCATAACCAAGAAGAAAACCTTCATCAATTTTAGGTGCAAACTTAGAGGTTTTGGGTTCCTTATTAAGTATGAAGCACTTGCATCCAAACACTCTAAAGTAGGACACCTTTGGTTTGGTACCGGTTAGAAGCTCATATGAAGTTTTCTTAAACTTCTTGTGTAGGTAGAGGCGGTTGATGGCATGGCAAGCGGTGTTGACGGCTTCACACCAAAAGAGGTTCAGCATCTTGTACTCATCTAGCATTGTCCTTTGTCATGTCAATTAGTGTATGACTCTTCATCTCTACTACACCATTTTATTGAGGGGTGTACTGGAGTTGAGAACTCATGCCTGATGCCTTCTTCATAAAAAACTCCTCAAATTGGGTGTTCTTGAATTCAGTCCTATTATCGCTTCTCATTTTCTTGATGGGGAGACCAGACTCCTTGTGAGCTCTTCTAGCAAAAGTCTTCACTTTGTCTCTAACTTGACACTTATCAAACTAAGAAAAATACCCAAGTGAAATGGGAATAATCATCAACAATAATAAGATCATATTTGTTACCCCCGATACTTGTGTATGAGCTCCAATGGTTGCATCGTGGTCATGATGCTCTTTGGTGAGTGAGGTACGCCAACTTGCTTTTCTGGCTTGACAAGCGCTACATATCCTATCTTTCTCAAAGTGAACATTTGTTAGCCCAAGGATGTGTTCGTCCTTTTGAAGTTTGGCCAAGTTCCTCATCCCAACATGGGCTAGTTGGCGATGCCAAAGCCACCCCATGCTAGATTTTTCCACTAAACAAGTCTCAAGATTAGCTTTACTTTTGTTGAAATCAACTAGGTAAAGCTTGTTCTTTAAATGACCCTGTAAAGACAATAGAGGAATCCTCCCTTCTAAAGACTTTCACACCCTTATCCGTAAAGAGACAATTGAAGCCCATCTCGCATAATTGAGAGACAGAAAATAAATTGTAACCTAATGAATCAACATGTAAGACATTTATAATTGAATGCTCAAGGGTTATAGCAACTTTACCAAGACCAATCACATCCCCCTTAGAGTTATCTCCAAAGAGAATTTTTTTTCATTTGAGTCCATCTTCAGGGTATATGATAAGAACATACTTCTTTCTCTAATCATATGATTTGTACATCCACTATCAAGCACCCAACTTAATCCACCAGGAGGAGTATACCTACAAAACAGATTTAATTACTTGATTTAGGTCCCCAATTTGACTTGGGGCCTTGAATGTTAGTCACAAAAAATTTAGGAACCCAAATAGAAGTATTCCTATATGTGTTGGCTTCCTTTCTACATATTTGGCAACCACTTTTCCACTGTTGTTGTTCCTTAAAACAAAACACAAAGTTAAGCTTTGTCGAGGTGGTTGAAACTTTGGTTGGTATGCATACGTGTTCATAGTGCCCCAAACTGATTCCTTTGGCTTCTGCTGAACCTGTTTCTGCTGGAACACCTTCTTCTTGGGCTTAGTTTGATCAGGAGCAGAATTGGTAGCCTTCCCCTTTTTGCAGGCAACGGCACAGCTGGCCTTCACTGCAGCACTACCGCGGTGCGGCACTACCGCTCTGGACTGTGGCACTGCCACTATCGGTGTAGGCTGATCTGCACCAACTCTTTTCTTCCTCTCAAATTTGACACACTCATAGCCATTTATGATCTTTCTTCCATTTTTCTTGGCTCCTGTAGTGTGCCTAAGCCCATGCTTCATTGAGGGGTGTCTCCCTTACTTGAATTGAGGCACTGTTGAATCATTTGCCTTCTTGTCACTTACTTGAGCCTTACCACTCAAGCAGCCCTTGCCAATTATCTCATTGAGTCTAGCAAGGTTAGTGGAATAATCATTTAAATTAATATTATAACATTTTCCACAACCTTGACTAGTGAAGGTAGTAGAGGCATCCTTTGCCTTAGAGGGATGTGAGTTGCTATCCCAAATAATGTTATATTGCAGCTCAAGTTATTTGTGCTTTTCATCTAATTCACAATACTTTTTCTTGAGAGCAATATTTTCTTTCTTTGTGATAGCATGATCCCCTTGTTCTTTGGCCAAGGCCTTGCGCAAGGATTCCACCTCACTTCTCTCTAATGCAAGAGCTTCCTTGCTAGCAATGTAGAGATCCTCTTATTGGATAAGAGTTTCCTCTCTAGATTCTAGCTCAACTTGGACACTCTATAGATCCTCCACTATCTTAGTGATGAATAATTTAGTCTTTCCATCTAAATTTTTAGTTATTATGTTTATTTCTTCATCACTAGATTCATCGTCACTAGAGCTATCACTAATATCACTACTAAAGATATCATTAGGAGGTGGAGGTGGAGGAGCTTTGGCCTTGGATTTAGATTTTACCTTCTCACCCTTTGCCATAAGACAAATGTGAGGAGAGTAGTAGTCATCATCGGACATGTTGGTGAAGAGTCTTAGTGAAGAAGATGGCTCATGGATAGCAATGGTTGCAACTTTCTCATCTTCTTCACTTGAGCTTTCAATAGATGAATCCCATTCATGCCCAATGTGAGCTTCTCCCATGTTTTTCTTGCTCTTTCTACTGGCCGGCCTTCTCCTCTTTCTTGTCCTTCTTGTATTTGTTGTCCTTGATCTCATATGGACACTTTGCAATGAAGTAATCAGTGCTTCCACAATTATAGCATGTCCTCTTTTTCTTGTCTAGGAAGCTTCTCTTCACTACCTTGTAGCCTTGCTTCTTTAGCCCCTTGTGATACCTCCTCATAAAGAGAGCAACATCATCCACTTTCTCATATTGGTCATCATCATGTTCACTCTCACTAGAGGATGAGGTGGTCTCTACTCTTTCTTGAACTTGCTTGATTACTTTGGGCTTGCTAATTGAAGCTTGCTTGTTGGTCTTGGACTTGCTTGTAGAGCCTTGCTTGCTTGATTTGTTGGCCTTGAGAGCTACATCCTTGTTGATCTTGATGCCTTCTAGCTTTGCTTGCAATTCTCCAAGCTTCTTCCTCTCATTTGCTTCTTCTCTTTGCATGTCAAAAGTCAAGATCCTCCCAAGTACACCATTTGGTGTAAAGTACTCAAACTTCTTCTTGTCTCTAATTAGAGTTACTACGGTCTCATTTCTTGGTGAATAAGCTTCCAACATAATTTTGACAAATTTGTGATCATCTAGCTCATCACAACCATAGCCTCTAATCTTGCCCACCATGGTCATCAACCTATCAAACATCTCTTGTGGCCCTTCTCCATCCAAGATAACAAATTGGTTGAGCTTGGACATCAACAAATCAATTCTTGCCTTTCTCACTTTGTCAACTCCTTCATGTGCAAGATGCAAAGTATCCCAAATTTACTTGGCAACATCCACACCAATCACTCTATTGTACTCATCACCATCCAAGGCACTGAGTAGCACACTAGTGGCTTGACCGTTGAGGTGGAAGATTCTCATTTCTTCCATGGTTGGATTCTTAGGATCAACCGGTGGCTCAAATCCATTGCAAACAACCTCCCAAATGCTGGGATGAAGACCTATAAGATAGGCTCTCATCAAGTGCTTCCACTTGGCAAAGTTAGTCCCATCGAAATGAGGTAACTTGCCCGTGGGCACATTGATGAAAGACTTGCGATCATGGTTAGTCATAGACATAGAAGAATAGTTAAAGGATACGGCGGCATATTTGTTATCATCATTCTTCTTGCCCTTTCTATTCTTGTCCTTCTTGCTATGCACTTGGTAGGACACATCATCATCACCATCTTTGGAGCTGCTAGATAGCTCACTTGAAGATGAATTAGAGGCTTTTGCTTCTTGTTCCTTCTTCTTTCTTGCTTCTCTTCTTTTTCTTCTAGCTTCTCTCTTAAGTCTTCTTTCTTCTTTTCTTGCTTTCTTCTCTTCTAACCGCTGCTGCTCCTTCTTCTTCTCTCTTGCTTCTCTTTTCTTTTTTTAGCTACCTTTCTTCTTCTTTCTTTCTTCTTCATTTTGAGCTTTTTTGGCATCGGTTGCCTCTAGCTACGGGAGCACGGAGTTGCTCGCTGTAGAGGTGCTAAGCTCACTGTTGTCGGTGTCATGCAGCCCAACGTCCTCTGGATCGATGTTGATGGGCTTCACAACATCAGATCCTCCCTTGGGCTCCATACCTCGTGTGGTGAAGCATACACGAGGTAACCTACTCTGATACCACTTGTAGGATCATTGGAATGCCTAAAGGGGGAGTGAGTAGGCCTGTAAAAATTCAACTTAAACCAAAGTCAAATTCACCCATGGCACTGTCGCTCTGTGAGTGCGGCACTGCCATACCTGTAGGAGAGATTAGTTCATAGTTCAAAATCTATCCAACAAAATTTAGATTGGGTAAATTTCTTAACTTCCTGTGGAGTAGTAGATCACAGATCGATTGCTGAAAGTGGTGGGAACACAACACATAAGTAGATCTACCTCAAACTCTAGAGATCACCTCAACAATAAGAAGAACACAAGTGTAGCAACACAAGCACAAGATGACACAAGGATTTATCCCGTGGTTTAGCTCGCCACCAAGGCTTGCCTATGTCCATGTTGTTGAGGTATACCACTAAGGCTTAGGGATTTGCAACCCTACCTCATTCTTAAGTCAAGAGAGTGAACTCTTGAGATGAGGGGTGATTTTAATTGCTAGCAAGAAGTGGTTACAAACCTCTCGGTGCTGCCACAAACTTGGCAAGCTCACTAGACGACTGCTCTAGTTGGCTAGGAGCTAAGCTCCAAGAGTAACAAACACAACCACCGGCTAAGACATGAACTAACTGCTCTTTAGAGTTTAGGAATCAATGAAGCTGCTCTCTATTCGAGTTTTGGACCCATTTCCCTCAAGGATTGATGGGAAAATCAATGGATTTGCTTGGGGGCTTGAGGTCAACAATGGAGTGAGAGAGAGATAGCTCTTGCTCTATTTTGGCATGCTGAAGTGAGGAAGAAGAGAGCTGGTTAGTTGTCGTTGGAAAGGAAGGGGAAAAGTATATATACCTCTAGCCCCCAACGATCACTTTAAATCAAAGATAGCCGTTGGCGAGGAAAGGGAAAGGTATATACCCCCAGCCCTCAACGGACACTACACCCAAGAGGTTGGATGAGACGAGGACGCGGCCAAAGGGTCAGGTGAGCCAGAGCCCATAACCTTGGGGTTGGGCGAGATAGAGCCCATGACCAAAGGGTTGGCCGATCCGGAGCCCACGGACCTTGGGGTCAGGTGAGATGGAGCCCGTGACCAAAGGGTCGGGCGAGCCAAAGCCCGTGACCTTGGGATCGAGTGAGATGGAGCCTGTGAACCTTGGGGTTGGGCGAGACGGAGCCCAGTGACCTTTAGGTCAGGCGAGACGAAGCCCGTGCCTAAGGGGTCGGGTGAGCCAGGAGCTCGAACCCAAGGGGTCAGGCGAGTCGGAGCTCGCACCATGCAAGACAGTAAGGGTAATAGTGAAGTGCAGACTATCTTGGCTGTGAATCTGAGGATGCTTGTGGTTGTTTGAGCACTTGGTAGCACATATTAGCTTAAGCATTGTGCCTCCTTTATAGTATGGCTTTTCCTATACTTAAATTTAATATATAAAAGAATTTAAACCTCCTTTGAGTTTGAAGTCATCTACATTTGTAATTGGGGACTCCTCCGTTCCGTGCAGCATCCTCGAATATAAATTTCTTGCTTGTCATCTTGATAAATCTCATTAGTTCTCTAATTACATTGTAATTATCACCAAAACCCATAATTAAGACTTGATTGCACTTTCAGACGCCTCTCCCCCTGTCCCTCTAACTCCCTGCTATCTCTTTCTCGCTTTGGTCCTCTTCCTCAATTTCGGTGGGAAGGAACGATGTGTTAGGATGATCTCCACCAGTTGTCCTAATGGCCAATTGGGCCCTTTGGTCCGCGCCCTGATTGGGGGCGCTCAGTCGGTTCTAAGTGGCTGATGGGCCCCATCACGCAGCACTATTAAAAGGGCAGTGGGGGCTGGGGCACATGACATGAGATTCACCGTAGTTGCCTAGCCCCACCGTGATGTCCTAACCCCAGTCTGATCTAGAAGGGGGAGCTATAAGCGACGGGAAGCGCCATCGTCCTTCGTTGCCGCCACTAGACCATGCCTACATGGCTTCCCCTGACTCTGACCCCAGTGACCACTACGCTGCTACCTCGTCAGCGGCACTAGAGGCGCGTCTCGCCACGCTATGGCGAGGTACATCACCAAGTCTCTGATTAAGCTAAGTATTACCCACTGATCTATGCCTAGAAGTGCTTCAAGTTCTATCATGATGGCCTCCGACTACTATGATTCCAAGTTGTTGGAGATGGCGAGATGGCTGCTAGAGGTGACCTCCATAACTGAGGCAGAGGTGGAGGAGGAGCAGCTACCTAGACTGCCCTCGGGGTTCTATGATGCCTTCGTCCTCAGAGGAATCCACGTCGTCCAGGCCCTCTAGCCCGACACACTCCTCTGCCATTTCACCGTCCCCTCCAGACTACTGGTCAGCCACCTCCCCCCCCCCGAGTCGAGTTGTGTCATATGATTCTTGATCCCTTAGACTGAATGGTTCTCGATGTAGAATTCGAGCGGCTTCCTGCATGGTGGTGCAACTGCTTCCCTAGTTGATTTGGTTGCCTCTGTCGCCTTTGCCATTGCCGGTCTCCGCACCAGGGGCTCGCCCCTTGAGATGAACATATCCTACCTTGATGCTGCTTTTGCTGATGTGAGTAACCTTGATCCCTGCTCCCCATCTTTAGTGACTACTGCTGCTGCTACTACTACTACATACTAGCACTATAGTATCAGACGCAGCATAATATGTATGCCATCTATGATCTATACGACCATACTTGGTTCATTGGTTGCACACTCTTGAAGGAATTTTCACTCCTCCATAGATTACTACGATGTAGTATAGGAGATTTTTTTTAATTTTAACCCTTTTTTTAATATAATTTTAAATCTAATACTGTCGGTTTTTTTAAAACTAACACTTTTGGCCGCGCCTATTGCCCTGGCGTGGCCAAATGCCTGTGTCGCGCCATGCATGGTGGCACGACACAGGGCTGACGTGGCGTGGGCCGACTGGGGGGGCCGCTGACGTGGCAGGGTCTTGCCGCGCCACCGACCTGGCGTGGTAGTGTCGTGCCCTGTTGCGTGGCGCGGCAGGACTAGATATACCGCACAACCAGCCACACCACCTAGCCGCTATGCCTACCGTCGGGCTGGGCTACTTGGATGGTAGAATCGAAACGCGTCGCGCCCATATTTTGTCGAGTTTTTTTCACGGCCGAATAGAGAATTTGATAAGCCAATGATTAGATTTTCGTCTTTCATAATACTGTTATGCACCATTTTAACTAATCAATTACGGAAAATTGCCACCAGTGTCTAGATATGCCGGGACTGCCGGTTCCCGAACGCAGGGTACTTAATCTTGCTGGCAGTGCTGCCGTGACTCAAAGAAATGAATAAGAAGCAAGTTGACAAGCTGCCACATAACATATTCATTGTTTTGACATAAGTTTGACATAACATAACCAAATAACCCCGCAAGTTTCGGATGCCAATATTCGTTTGACCTAAACAAACTAAGACCCAGGAGTGTAAGGATCCCTCGGACGCCTCTGTCTCTTCGGATTTGTTGGCAACACATTGGGAGTGTAGCCAACACCGGTATGGTCGCGTCGATGGTGCGTACGGCTCGTACCCTGCAGGTATATGATACGCACGATTACTTATAATTCTTTATGATTGTTAGTTCATAGAGCCTACATATTGAAACAAACTATCTTTGTTAGTACCTGTGAGGCTCCTTGGGTGCCAAACGGGGCACCACCTAGCTGAGACATGCCGATCTCATCCTACGGTCATTTGTCCCACTGGCCGTGCTGTCCACGGAAGCCCGAGGGTTTGTCGTCGTCGTCATCATCCTCCAACTCATCCTCGGTTGTAGGGTCCTTCCTAGTGCTATGATGTGGTGGTGTACGCACCGCAGAAGTGGCACCCTGCGTCATCGGCTGAGAAGAGCCAGCTGGTATCCTCAAAGAGGCTGAAGACGTGCCACCCGACCCGCGCAGGGAGTGGCGGTTCCTCATAAGGAGTGTCCATGCAGCTCAACTTCTGAGCTAGCTTCCTGCAGCTCATCTTCACCTTCTGCATAAATAGACGTTAAAGTTAGTTCATTATCCCAAACACATATACAATAAAGAAATATTTTCGAAATGAACAAGTTTATGTTTAACTTCACAAAAGCCGCGAAGAACGCCTGGCCCCTGCCCTCTAGACTCATGAAGCCTGGAACGCTTGCTTCGTTGGACAGCCTTGACAATTATGTCGCCTAGGTATAGAAATGCGGTTGAACAGTTTTAGTACACATACTTAATAACAAAAGGATAACAAATTGTACCATTCAAGTATCTTACCATGTATCTTTGAAGCGGGGCTCTCTATAGCTGTGTGTCCTCCCTAGTGGTAACAGTCGTACACATCTTCGATGACATCTTCCTCCGAGTCCTCAGTCAATCACCATGTCAGTGTACGGGGGCTTGAGGTGACATCTTCAGTAAACCATTATTAAGGGGCAATCCTCCGAGTCCTCATCAATCGCCATGTCAATCGCCACGTCGTACACATCTTCGATGACATCTTCGTAAACCATTATTAAGGGGCCTCCCAATGAGCAATTGTTCCTAACACCAAACCTGGAGTAGGTAGGAGCAACCCTCTAAGATTGGCATGTCCTGAGGTGCGACGGCAGGCAACGCATAGCTATCGATACATTCATGCTAGGACCGCGCTGCCCCAGCTATACCCCGCTATGTTCTCCCACGGCTGGCAAAGTATGTCAAGGAAGATCCAGCTGATGGTGTTGCCCAAGGCGTCTAGGAAGAGGAAAGCACCAAGAAAGTGCTAGAGCCACACTCGAGTGAACCTATCAATCTGTGCCTCTCTAGCTTGTGGGTCCAAGTACTCAAAGCGCTCTATGATCCAGGACGACGAAACACCTAGAACTTTTCCTATAATTGATCAAAGAAAATGAGACCCGATGCCAGTTGTAAAGCAATGCAAGTATTAAATAGGCTTGAATTACGCACTTATTTTTCTTGGAAGCATCGTCGTCCGGTGGAAGAAAACCAGTAAACTGAGCCACCAGCTCCCTCTAGTGATCGTTGTCAACTATCTCTGTCACTGGAAGTCCCCCCAACTGAAGGCCTAAAATAGCATTCACGTCCTGCAACGTCAAGGTCATCTCACCACAAGGTAGGTGGAACGTATGGGTCTCAGGCCTCCACCTGTTATAAGAATAGAACGACTGTTAATTGCCTCCAATTTGTTATAAGAAAGTTTACGTATAAAAAATGCACTCGCACCTGTCTACAGCTACAATAAGTAGTACTGGGTCAAGGGGCGGAAGACCGTGGTTGACAACACGGACAAGCTCGAGGAAGCCGGCACGCCGTATGTACGGCGTATAACACTCGTCCCACTGATGCGCCCTGGTATGAGTGCGGGGCCTCAAAGGAGGCAATAACACCTCTGCGTCGTTGTCACTCAAAATGTGTGCTCAGTGCTGGTCGTCGTACTCCACCTCCAGAATAGGGTACAACGGGTGCTGCGTGGGAGGAGCCATCCTGTTACAAATTGATAAACAAAGCGTTAGAGTATTCAAATTAACAAAATTCAAGTTAACATTAGTAAATTCACAAACAAATTCACTAACCTAACTAGCCTAAATCTCTAAACCCAAAATCCTAACTTTACTAGATAATAAATACATAATCAATCCATATAAAACTTTGGTTCTAAAATTACAAGTAATCTCTCCGTCTCAAAATAAATACACATCTTATTTCTCGAGTAGTCAAATATGTTTAAGTTTGATCAAAACTTAAAAACGGTATCAATATTTCTATATCCTAATAAGTTTATTATGAAAGTATACTTCATGCTTAATGTAATAGTACCTATTATGTATCATAAATATTAGTACACTATTATATAAATTTGGTCAAAGACACTAATAGTCAATGAAAATAGCCTCGATGCCCCTACATGCTCCTAAAAACGCTAGCACTAGCAGACCATCATCAACTCTTTTGCTTCTGCGACGGCCGCTCGAGGATTGCGAGGGCACGTGGGGTACCATAGGGATACAAAAAATACTAACTATATTAGATAATAAAAAAATATGAAATCGAGAGGTACCTTAGGAGCGGGCGGCCTTGACGCGCCGGTGTTCGTGGCGTGGCCAGCTAGGACGCTGCACGGCGGGAGTGGCCGGGCGCGGCGTGGGCGAGCGGCCGAGGCCGGGCCGTGCGGGCGCAGGCGGGGTGAGGCGAGGCTGGGCGGGCGCGTGCGCGGCATGGCCGGGCAGGCACGGGCGCGTGCGGCTGCAGGCAGGGCACTGGCGGCGGCGGCGGCGTTCGGGCGGGCGGGCAGGGGCAGGGGTGCGTGTGGGCGGGCGGGCGGGCGGGCTCGCACGCGGTATATATCTGGCCCTGCCGCGCCAGGGTCGGTGGCGTGGCAAGACCCGCCACGTCAGCGGCCCCCCAGGCCGCCCCACGCGGCGCGGCACAGGCTTTTGGCCGCGCCAGAGAAATAGGCACGGCCAAAAGTGTTAGTTTTAAAAAAAACCGACAGTGTTAGATTTAAAATTATATTCAAAAAATGGTTAAAATTAAAAAAATCGTATAGGATAAGTGGCTGACACTTGAGACTTGACAAATTACCCGATTGGTATAATTGGCTGCAACAAGATGAACACAGCACAAGAGGCTCATCTAATCTTTGATGAAACGAGACACATGCCTCGTCCTGTCGGTTAGCCAGTGAGCCTAATAGCATGCTCTGGCATTCACACTTGGTAGGCGATGCCGATGAATAAGCAGGATTGTGTTATGTACCAATGTCATCACACCATTGTGATTTGGGAATAAGCACGTTTTCCGGTTTCTCTTATATTGGCAGCATGATGATTATCATGAGATGGGTGGATTCAAAGATTTCTGTTACGAATCATCATTGTATGTGTAATCATGATTGCACCTCCTCAATTCACAGCTTCATAGTAGCAGTGTTCTAGTGCTAAAGCCAGATTGTGTCAGGTTGTTTCCCTTTTACCTCTTTCGATTGGTATGTAGACGACGAGCAAGCCAGATTATTAATTGAGTAAATAATTGGTCTTCACTTCTGAAGTTGATTTGCTATGGATGATGATGATGATGGTGGTGTTTTCGGATTTAGGGACTGATGCTGACACTGACAGGCATGAGATGCTTGGTTTCGTGTAGGAAGAGATTGATATCGAAGCGAAGGTTCTGCGCGCTGGCAAGGTAGTAGGGGTGGCCGTTGTGGAACTGAAGAAGAAATCTAGCAAAATCATCGCTCAAGCTCGCTACTCCAAGTACCTTGGTGTAGCATATAGTAAACTCTGATCTGACTGAATCAAGGTGGCCTTGTGCCATGGCAGCATGTTGTAATCTGCTGGTTTTTTTTTCTCTTCTTCCTACTGGTGCTTAGACTATCTCCAACGGCCGACGCATCACGGTACCCAAACGCAAAATGCCTGCTCCACGTCGCTTTATGGCAAAAACATACGGTCCAACAGATGACGCAAACGGCGAACCCATTTTGGGTGGGAGGTGATGGAGAACGCAAATCTGCGTCGTCTCTCTCCTCGACCCAAATCTCCGGCGCCATGGACGACGATGGGGCCAGGCGGGACCGCGACGGGGAAGAAGAACGGCGAGCGACTGTCTGGGCGCAGGCGGAGCTCTGGCTGGAGATCGCCGAGAAGCTCCTCGTGGCGCGCGACCTCGTCGGCTGCAAGCGCTTCGCAGAGCGGGCGGTGGAGGCGGACCCGCTCCTCCCCGGCGCCGACGAGCTCCTTGCTGTTGCTGACGTCCTCCTCGCCTCCCAGTCCATGGGCCCCTCGAGCCACCCGGACCCGCTCGCCATCCTCCAGCTGCCGCCCGGGGCCAGCCTCGACCACTGCCGTCAGTCTCCTGCGCCTTCCGTCACCTCGCGCTCCTCCTCGGGCAACGCAACCCGCACCCGGGCACCGAGATGGCGCTCCGCCTCGTCAACGACGCCTACGCTGTCCTCTCCGATCGGTCCCGTCGGGCCCCGCCATCCGCCAATCCCGCGCACTGGTACTCCTTCCTTCTCCCGGTATGCCGCCACGGGCGCGGCCGCGGGCGCTCCCGCCCCCGACCCGCCAGAGTTCTGGACGGCGTGCCCCTTATGCCGGAGCTCGTACGAGAGGGCGAAGGAGCGCGGTGAGGCAGGCGGCGCTCGGCTTCTCATTTGCGTCGCCTGTTGGAATAGGGTAGGTTTTTTGGTCCGGGATCCTTTCACTGTGCGGTACCCAAACTATCGAATGTGTCTTGATTTTAGGTCCGGCTCATTGGAGACCGTCTTATATTCTCACGATGCTGGTCCCTGCTGAGCATATGGTATGGTAGTAGACTAGTAGGGTGTGGGGAGCTTGGACAAGTGTTACTACTGTGTATATGTGACAGAAAACAGCCTCATTTCTATTTCTTTGTGCCGTGCAGATGGTATTCAGTATTATTACTCACTCGATGAGACCATCAGCTAGTTATTTATTCTTGTGTTTATTGTGTATGTACTCCTACCTCTTACAGTGGACCATCTGTTCGGCCTGTTCGCTGGTTGGTTTCTGGGCTGATTTGGACTGGCTGATGTTGGTTTGTTGTGAGAGAAAAACATTATTGACTGACTGATTTGGGCTGGCTGAAACCAACCCACGAAGTTATCTCTTCTGATCCACCAGAAATGAAGGTGAATCATCGTTAGCCTGCTGGCTGCACAAACATCTCTTCTGTTTTGGCAACTGCTGACTGACTACATAAACTAATAAATCAATAATAACCCGGCCAAATCAAATCAAATCTGGACAGTAGACACAAATTTGGCCATGATTCAGTAGACACCACGACTCCACGATTGAAACAGATAGTTTCGCTGGAGGTTTAATTTCAATTTACTTTTGGAAAAGAAAAAACGAGGAAAAAGGGGAAAAGGAAAAGCAAGGAACTTTAGGACTGGAGTGGAAAGAGGAAAAGCCATCTCCTCTCGCCGGCTCGCCGCGGCCGCGCCACCAGACCGACCACCGGCCGGCTTCCCCCGCCCCCCGGCGAGGAGAGGAGACAAGCCGACAAGGCAAAGTACGGTACCCAGCCGCACCTCCAAGGATAGGGCGGGAGAGGGGGATCTCGCTTTCACTTCGTTGCCGCATGCGCACCGCCCCTCCTCATGACACCACCTAGGGGCTAGGGCACCGCCAGCCCCCTTCTCGTCGTCCTCCCCGCGGTAACTCTGGTGAGCATCATAGCCTCATCGGGCCCGCCCTATGGATGTAACTTCGACCACTGCCGCCTCCGCCTCCGCCTCAGGCGGGGGGAGGTGGTACACGGGCATGTCGGCGGATAACATCAAGGGCCTGGTGCTCGCGCTCTCCTCCAGCCTCTTCATCGGCGCCAGCTTCATCATCAAGAAGAAGGGACTCAAGAAGGCCGCATCCTCCGGCGTCAGGGCGGGTACGCTTTCTCTTTTCCCCTCCCCTGTTCGTACGCCGTGCGCTTGCCTGCTTCTTCAATGCGTCACGGAGAATTGCCCAATTGTCTTCACTCTGTTCTTCACCATAGAACGGATGCCAGATTCATTCTTCTGACTCCCATTCCCGAGTTAACATGTTTGACCTCATTACCTATATGAACTGAACTCAGCCCATACATGCCTGACTCGTTAATCACCATTGATATCTAGAACTATTGTTGATGAAAGCATATTTCATTTTCAATATTTTTCATGTTATATGTTTATGTAACAGCTGCAGTTGGAGTTCAACTGCTTCAATGGTTAACTGACTAAAGCTTACTGAATTTGTGCTACTCCAAAATATCACACCTTTCCCTAGCAAACTACTTTGTTGGTTAAGTGTTGCATTGCATTGCAGGTAAGTAACGTGTGATCTGACTTAAAAATTTCAGTGCCTGATACTCACGTACATGACACCTCTGACTTATGCCCAAAATCGAGAAGACTTATGTCATGTTGTATCTCCAACCCCCCTCCTCCTCCTCCTACAGGAGTTTGTATCGCAATTTTCAGCCTCATTTTGTACTCTTTCCCTGAGGTGTCTGTCTATGTCACTTATACTACCAAACTGCAGTATTAATGTTCCATGTTATGACAGGGGTTGGTGGTTATTCTTATTTATATGAGCCTCTTTGGTGGATTGGCATGATAACAAGTAAGCGCTTGCCTCTTCTTTTTCTTCTGTTTCATTCTAATAGATAATAGATAGATAGCTTATTGACATACTGTCTCTTTTGGGAAATTCTTTTGCAGTGATTGTTGGAGAAGTTGCAAATTTCGCAGCCTATGCATTTGCTCCAGCTATTTTGGTCACTCCTCTTGGTGCTCTTAGCATTATTATCAGGCATGAGTTCTCAGTCATGGAACTGTATGCATTGCCTTACTGCAACCCTTTGTTCATTTTATCACTAATCTGGAGCTAGCTTCTGTTCTGCAGCGCTGTGCTTGCACATGTAATGCTGCGGGAGAAGCTGCACATATTCGGAATTCTTGGATGTGTCCTATGTGTTGTGGGATCCACCACAATAGTCCTTCATGCTCCACCAGAGCGTGAAATTGAGTCGGTGACAGAAGTGTGGGATCTGGCTACGGAACCAGGTATTTGCTATTGCCCATTGCTTTGTATCTGCTTAATTGCCTACATTTTTCTTGAATAATTACACCACACCACCAAGTCATGATCACTTGATGTTGTTTTTCAGCCTTCATGTGTTATGCAGCAGTGGTAATTGCTATAGCTGCCATACTTGTTTATCGGTTTGTCCCACTTTATGGGCAGACACATGTCATGGTCTACATAGGTGTTTGCTCTCTTGTTGGTTCCATCTCGGTATGCATTCTTTTGATATAGCATGCGTTTATGATCTCCTGTTGTGTGTTTTATTACAAAGTCGTTGGCCTAACTATGCAGGTCATGAGCGTGAAAGCTCTCGGCATAGCATTGAAGCTGACCTTTTCAGGAACGAACCAGCTTATATACCCACAGACATGGGCTTTTACTCTGGTTGTCATCTCATGTATCATTACCCAAATGAATTACTTGAACAAGGTATTCTGATTTTTTGAAAGCGAAATTAAAGTCTTCCATGTGTTCTTGGATTAATTCCTTTGTATAATCTTATCTTCTGGAATTCCTTTCCTGTATAGACATTGTACAGTTATTTTCTTCTTTTCTCCTTGCCTGTATTCTGATTTTTGAAACCCCTGCTGTTTTTGCTAAAAAAGGTATTTTGATTTCTACTATCTGAACCAATTGTTGTCTTCTTTCCTTGATCTAGCATAGCATCATAATACAAGGGTGACTAGGATTCTAGAAGTTAACTGGACAAAAAAAAGGAGATTGGCATAAGGGCATATGACTCATTCATTTATTTATCTTGTTATTTCTAGTCCAGCAGGACTAGTAGTCCCCAGATGTTGGGAACTACGATAGATTTGATACCTTAGGGAAATGAAGTGTGAATTTTCTGGTAAAATTGGTGATATGATTGGATGGTTAAAGCTTTAGTTAGCACTATATAGAGCCAAGTTCAATTCATTAACCACGACATCAGCCTTGCCTGACCAATGAAGCATTATATTTTCCTAAAACAAATGGTGATGGTGATTCCTTTTCCTCCTTGTACGCAGGCACTTGACACGTTTAATACAGCAGTTGTGTCACCCATTTATTATACCATGTTCACATCTTTAACTATCTTGGCAAGTGTCATCATGTTCAAGGTATGTGTTTCAATTGCTGTAGCTTATCTTTTCAGCTTCATGCTTTGGTTGTGAAATTTGAGCAGGGCACTAGATAGTGATTCAGCCAGTGTTCCTATCCAATTTCAAATATAAATTTATGAGTTTTCCTCGGATTGCATTAAAGTAAACTATATAAGAAATGGTACGAGCCTGAGCTTCAGGCATAGCCTGTGAATACTTCTGGAGTAGATAGAACTCAGCAGACGAGACCACTTAGTTCCATTTTGTATCTGTGTGCAGGACTGGGACAGGCAAAATCCTACACAAATTGTGACTGAGATGTGTGGCTTTGTTACGATCCTTTCTGGAACTTTTCTTCTACATAAAACAAAAGACATGGCTGATGGTGGTACGAATTTCTCATCATACCAACTTTTCTATGTTCCTTCCTTTGTGGGTTACATGTTATGAGATTATTATTTTTCATGTGTCAATGTAGGGCTTTCGACTTCATCCTCCTTCCGTCTTCCTACATCTTCTTCAGTGCGGTTCTCAAAGCAAACAGACGAAGACGGTGAAGGAATTCCTCTAAGATCGTCCGAATCATTCCGGTCACCACATTAATGCCTGTTTGCTAATCATTAATTTGCACGAGTTAGGGGGTGGGTATATATCCATGAGCTTGTACTAAGGGTACGATGTAGGGACCCTCTTTTGCTTTGTTTTTTTTCCTTGGCAGATTTGTATGTATGCCCAACATCTTGTCGAACTCACAATATATTTTCTCAGTGGTTAGCACTCGAGTGGAAATCTGTTGCTAGTGTTGCTATGCGGTCTGGTGGAATTTATCACCATGTTTTTTTATAGGAATTATCAGCATGTTTCTACTGTACCTAGTACCTACATTAGTGGTCTCAGCTCTTGCACTGTGCTAAAGCTAGAACCGTACGTTGACAGTCCTGATGGAAGGAAACGCCCAATTTGTTGAGGGGCATCATTTGTTCGAATAAAGAGTGTTAAAGACGCGTAATTTATGGCTGCTGCGGCATGAAAACAGGCAATGGCAGGAGCAACACAGCAGCAACGACAACAAAGCCTTTCTGTCCAAACAAGTTAGGATAGGCTGAGTTAAAACACATCCAGAGCCTTTTCAAGTACTTCTATTCAAACATAGATCTTTAGAAATATCTCAAGCTTTCAAATCTCTTTTTATTGTCTCTCCCATACCAATTTTGGTCTTTCTCTATATCCTCGTATTATTAGCTTGGCTTAGGACTCTATAATGCAATGGTGTCTCTGGAGGTCTCCTTTGGACATGATCAAACCACCTCAACCGATGTTGGACAAGTTTTTCTTCAATTGGTGCTACCTCTAGACGATCACATATATCATCGTTTCGAGCTCGGTCTATTCTTGTGTGACCGCAAATCCATCGCAACATACGTATTTTTGCAACACTCAGTTGTTGAACATGTCGAATCTTGTAGGCCAACATTCTGCTCCATACAACATAGCCGGTCTAATCACCGTTCTATAGAACTTGCATTTTAGCTTTTGTGGTGCCCTCTTGTCACAGAATGCTAGAAGCTTGTCGCCACTTGATCCATCCTGCTTTGATTCTATGGCTAATGTCCGCATTAATATCTCTATCCCTCTGTAGCATCGATCCCAGATACCGAAAGGTATCCTTCTTAGGCACTACTCACATCTCCCTCCTCCTGTACAACTTCGCCAAAGTCGCATCTCATGTATTCGGTTTTAGTTCTGCTCAATCTAAAACCGTTAGACTCAAGGATCTGCCACCATAACTCTAGTTTTCTATTTACTCCCGCCTAGCTTTCGTCCACTAACACTACATCATCAGCGAACAACATACACCAAGGGATATTCCCTTATATGTTTTCGGTAACCTCATCCATTACCAAGGCAAAGAGATACGGGCTTAAGGCTGACCCTTGATGAAGTCTAATTTTAATCGGAAAGTAATCTGTGTTACCATCGTTTGTTCGAACACTAGTCACAACATTGTTGTACATGTCCTTGATAAAGGTCATGTGCTTTGATGGGACTTTATGTTTGTCTAAAGACCACCACATAATATTTCTTGATATCTTGTCATAAGCCTTCTCCAAGTCAATAAAAACCAAATGGAGGTCCTTCTGCTCTTTAAACCGTTCCATAACATATCTTATTAAGAAGATTGCTTCTGTGGTTGACCTTCCAGGCATAAAACCAAATTGGTTTGTTGATATCTGCGTCGTTCCTCGTAGGCGCTGCTCGATGACTCTCTCCAATAACTTCATAGTGTGGCTCATCAACTTAATTCTCCGATAATTAGTACAACTTTGGATATCTCCCTTGTTCTTGTAGATTGGTACCAACATGCTTCTTCTCCACTCCTCAGACATCTTGTTTGATCGAAAAATATTGTTGAACATCTTGGTTAGCCATACTATAGCTATATCCCCGAGATATCTCCACACCTTGATTGGGATACCATCAGGGCCCATCGCTTTGCCCCCTTTCATCCTTTTCAAGGCTTCTCTGACCTCCGATTCTTAAATCCTCCGCACAAAGCGCCTGTTAGTGTCATCAAACGAGTCGTCCAGCTGAACGGTAGTGTTCTCGTTCTCACCATTGAACAATTTATCAAAATACTCTTGCTATCTATGTCTGATCTCATCCTCCTTCACCAAGAGCTGCCCCCTCTCATCCTTTATACACTTGACTTGGTTGAAGTCCCTTGTCTTCCTATCGTGAGTCCTAGCCATCCTATAAATGTCCTTCTCTTCTTCCTTCGTACTCAAACGTCGGTAAAGGTCCTCATAGGCTTGCCCCTTTGCCTCACTAACCGCTCATTTTGTAGTCTTCTTTACCACCTTGTACTTCTCTATGTTGTTTGCACACCTGTCATGATACAAGCGCTTATAGCACTCCTTGTTTTCCTTAATAGCCTTTTACACATCTTCATTCCACCACCAAGTGTCTTTCGAGTCGCATCCGCTCCCTTTGGTCACTCAAGCACCTCTGAAGCAACCTTCCGAGCGCATGTTGTCATCTTCTCCCACATGTTGTTTGCATCGCCTTCATCATTCCAAGGGCCCTCTTCAATGACCTTTTCCTTAAAGACCTTTGATGCCTCCCTTTCTAATTTCCACCACTTCGTTCTAACAACCCTAGCTTGTTTGTTCTCACGAGCTTGCACCAGAAAGCAGAAGTCAGCCACCACCAGCTTGTGTTGAGAGACCACACATTCTCCAGGTATCACCTTACAGTCCACGCATGTTCGTTTATCCCTCCTTCTTGTAAGGCCAACGTCGATTTGACTAGAGTACTGGCCGCTACTAAAGGTCACTAAATGGGACTGTCTCTTACGGAAGAAAGTGTTAGCCTCATGAAACCCATGTCTCTTACAGATCAAAAGCTATGGCGAAGTCTAAGACTTCCTCTCCTTTCTGGTTCCTACTACCATATCCGAAACCCTCATGAACCGCCTCAAAACTTGCACTTGATGTACCTACATGGCCATTAAGATTATCTCCTATAAAGAGCTTCTCGCTACTAGGGACAGCTCTAACCAAACGATTTAAGTCTTTCCAGAAAAGCCATTTAGCACTCTCATCATGGCCTACTTGGGGGCATAAGCACTAATTACGTTTAAGACCATATCACTAATGACAAGTTTAACTAAGATGATCATATCCCCTTGCCTTCTCACCTCCACCACACCATCCTTAAGGCTCTTATCAATCAAAACCCCTACTCCATTTTTATTTGAAGTTGTTCCTGTAAGTCAGCCACCACCAGCTTGTGTTGAGAGACCACACATTCTCCAGGTATCACCTTACAGTCCACGCATGTTCGTTTATCCCTCCTTCTTGTAAGGCCAACGTCGATTTGACTAGAGTACTGGCCGCTACTAAAGGTCACTAAATGGGACTGTCTCTTACGGAAGAAAGTGTTAGCCTCATGAAACCCATGTCTCTTACAGATCAAAAGCTATGGCGAAGTCTAAGACTTCCTCTCCTTTCTGGTTCCTACTACCATATCCGAAACCCTCATGAACCGCCTCAAAACTTGCACTTGATGTACCTACATGGCCATTAAGATCATCTCCTATAAAGAGCTTTGTCCACCTCCTTCGTCTTCTGCCCCTTCCATTTAGTCTCTTTGGACGCATAAGATATTTACACGCCTCATAACCGCTGTGTCCACTAACTCTCTTAACTTATGTGTAAGGGACCCTACATTCTAGCTAACTAAATAGATCCTAGTTGGCTCGACTAGCTTCCTTACCCTCCGTACCCGCCAAGGTAGGTGTGAAGACTCTTGCTCATTTTGCACCACACCCGAGCGCCGATGTGGCGCGCCACTAAGGATGCGACGATCCAATCCTTAATCACTTGACACCGTGTCCAGATCGCAACACGGCGTGTCACGGGGGTGACAACCCGGCCCTTGCTCATTTAACACAATATCCGGGTTCCGACATGACGCGTCGCTTAGAGGGTTACGCCCCAACAAGATTCTTTTGGGTTTCATCTTCATTAAAGTGGCTAAGTTTTTACATTGACTCGTCGCGCCTAACACAACCCTCCTCCTTTACCAGGGCTTGGGACCTGCTATGCTGGGACACCAAAGGCGCCCCACCGTAAGCGGAGTTGTCACGAGCAACACATATTTACTGAAAAAAGCACGCAGTCTGGAACAAGAACACAAGCATGTTCAAATTTCTGATGAAAATTGTGTTCGACATTTAGCGTCGCTAACGATAAGCTTCATCACCTAAGGTAATCACAAGCTCAACACACGAACAGCCTGAGGCGGCCTGAGGGCTCGTGCCAACTGCGACTGGGAGCGGCAGAGGTAACCTCTAGTTCCCACGGGTGGGAGAAAGGCGATCATATACAACAACAGCGCTACAGCATTACTCGGAGGGCTAGTTCTGGCACAAGTTGACAAGATAGCAGCCTGGCTCCACCCTAGCACAACTCTCTAACTACGATTATGAGGCGACATCAGCTTCAGGAACATTGAGTGGAACCTCTTCACTTCAGTTACTGGAAAGAGGATCTTGTAAAGGACGTCATGTACCTTCCAACGATGTTGGCAATGGGAAGAGGCCCCCTGTAACCAAAAGCACCACAGATATATTACCACTATTAGTGCCCAGGCAAATGGCAACAAAAAACAAGCTGCAAGTCAGCCATACAAGGACAAGTCAACTGTCAATAGGGAACAGCAAACGCTACTGTTCAACTCCAAGCAATTTGGAAATCACTCAGTATGGTGCTGATGCTTATATCAATCTATATCCAAACCCAATTGCCTCCAAAGCATGTACGGGAGCAAGACCTCACAGCTATAACGCTTAGCAAGAGATTTTCTCAATGACTGTAGTAGTTTGTAGTCTCAAGTCTCTAGCTGAACAATGAATTATATCTACTGCTATAGGGCTTGAGCTAGTGCAGAGGCGTAAGCGTATTTCTTACCAGGCACGAGAATCACAGCTGTTATTTCGGTTGTCACCCATGACGAATACATGACCTTCAGGAAGGCGCTGCAGGAGTATGAATACTTTCAGTTGAGGATCCAGGTACCCAGCCAATAAGGAAAGATGGAAGGAAGAGATCATCCACCATCTGAGGCCCATTGATTACAACGAGGCACTCAAGAAGTCAACAACATGGAGCAGCCAGTCCACTTTTGATCATCTTCTTGTGGAGAATGAAAATTCTCTCGTCACGTCTGTTAACCATTTTGTTAACAGAAGTTTAAAATCTCTGGACCTGGCAATATCAACTCCTCAATGTTGTTCAAGGAGACAATGCTCACAGATTAGAGATGCATGCACAAACCATTGCTTCCATTGTGTACAACGCATGGGTTGCTGTGTAATGCTCCTTCAGTGCAATACCATTTACAATAAGTTGCCCTTGTCGAACCTATAAACAGGTCAACGTAAGAGGATGCTGGGTGACTCCACTGTGTCTTGCTATGGCAAATGACCATACCGGAATAGAACAAATGTAGTGATGCAGTTTACCTCAATGAAATCTCCAGGTGTTGCCAATACTCTCTTAATAAAGACAACATCCTTATTGACACCATAATTCTGAAATTGGAAGCTGCACATTTTCAGGGTGGACAATGCGAGGATCTGATTGAGAAGTGGAGGGGCAGAAGGAAGAAGGCAAACCTGTACGGCAGAAGGCACTTTGAAAAACACTATATCCCCAATAGATGGCCTCCGGAACAAGTATGTAACCTGGAAAATGGTATGGAGCCTGTTATTTAAGGTCAATGAATAACAATGTGATGAGATTTGAAGCTGTCGGTTTAGTAAAGTTTCCTTTAATTTTTTAGCCTACCTACTATGAAAAAAGGGATTATGACCGAGTGAGAAGCAGTCAAAGAAAGCAGGAGGCTAGGACAGCAATTGAGACTTGTTAGGTTAATTTTTGTGCGGTCAGAATAAGATGCATTGTTGTATCGGGAGCGTGGATCCAAGATTTTTGTTGGTCAAATGTGTGTGATGGTTCTTAGGCAGGCTAGTTACAGGTACTTGTGGTATCGGGCAGCGTGGATCTACTACCAACCTAAGTATCCATGTATATAGTGCTATAAGGAAGAACAGGATGAGTAACGCACGCATTGTCTTATTGTACTAGCAAATAAAAATAATGATCTTAATAAATGAAAGGAAATTAAAGTGAGTGAGGGGAGCGGGGGAAAAAAAAGAGGGGGGGATTCACCTTCTCGGCGACGGCTCGGTCGCCTGGGCGGAGCGTTGGCGCCATGGAGGAGGAGGCGATGTAGCGGACCTCGGCTAGAGCGGCGGAGAAGAGCAGCAGCACGAAGAGAAGCTTGAAGCCGGCGGATGCGGGCAGGCGGAGGCGCGGGAGCGAGGGGAGCCAGTGGTGCCAGGAGGCGAAGAGCTCGTGGCAGGGCAGCCAGGCGGCGGCTCCCCCCGCCGGCGAAACGAGGCCCCGCAGAAGGCCCCCCACGGCCATGGATGGTGCCCCCGCCCTGGAGAGGGTCGCGATGACTCCCTCTCCCTCTTTCACCGCACTGGCCGGACGGAGAGTCAATGCGCTGCGGCTGCGCTGGTGGTGGTGTCTGGTGGAGTGGTGGTGGCTGGTGCAAAGAGAGAGAGAGAGAGAGAGAGAGGTCAGGTCATTTATTTATCAAATCGCCTCTGCCTCTGCTGGTGGGGGTCCCGTGCTCTCTCACTGCCTGCCCTGTGCTCTTCTCTTGCCTTCTTGGTTGCTTCCACTCGAAGACACACGGCTCGCCCGGTCGCCGCCCCGTCTCTCAGCTCAAACTCCAAAGTCACAATCGGACCGACGGCGGTTTCGATTCGACAGAACAAAAAAAAAAAGAGAGAGAGAAAAAGAAAAACGGTCCGACCCATGTCTTTTGTCCAATGTACATGTCCTGCGATGTGGCCCGGCCCATCCAACTACCTAAAAACCTTGTGTTGGTCAGGCTTAATGCAGTTTCTGTTTATCTCCCACGGCTAAAAAGAATGAAAATAAGATAATTTTTCATGCAAGGCTAGTTTCCTCCAACTCCTTCTTTCTCTTTTATTAGTAGAAGTTGTAATAAGGTTGCACATTTGTTAGCTCGTCAGGTTTCTAGTTCACATTGCTCGGAGGTGTGGCGTGTTACTCCAGCATGTGTGTATGACTTGATCATGGTTGAGGCTTCGGGCGGCTGATTTATGAAAGGCAAGCAATTCAAAAAAAAAAAAAAAAGATAGACTTTTTTTTTTCATCCGTCTGCCTCCTCTTGCGATCCCAATGCGCCCATTAGGAAAGATTGCCGCCGCACCCTGGCTACCTCGCCCAGTAGGAAAGATGCCTACGCGTGAGATCCCGCGTCGCTGCTCGCCTCGTGGTCTCCGCTCGCGTCCGTCGACGCCTCCGCCCGATTCCTGCCGTCTCCGCCGGTGCCCGCGATCCCGCTCCTCGATTCACGGGTCTTCTCTGCCGCCGCCGCCAACGACCCCCGCTCGCCGATTTCGCCGCTCCATGTCCTTCTCCTCCTCCACGACTTACCTCTGGGGCGTAGCCCAACGCCACCGCCGCCCCTGATCGGAGATCCTCGTGGATGGCGATGGCGTGCACGTGGACGTCGGCGACGCCGCTGCCAGGGTCCCGCCCACCTCCCGCTGCCCGCCGACGCTTCTTCGTCGCCCAAACCCTAGGTGCGGTATTGACCCCTCGCGTGCACAGCTACTGGAGGTCGACGAGATGAAGCACCCGCTCAAGGAAGGTCGCCAAGGAGATGCAAGGTTGGGGCACGACCGGTACCAGGTGAAGGCACTTCACTCATCTTCATCTCTGCCCAAGCTTGGTCCTCCCCAGGGTTGAGGTTTGCGTCTCCTTCTTCTCAGTCTGACAGTACATAGGCACAAAGAGGTAGTGCCCTGTGTCAGCAAATGTGATTTGTGTTCATATGCTGCATTTTATTCAAGCAATTTGCTTGTTCTAATGGGATATTTGATATTGTACTGCAGTTTTGTGCTGGTGCTGATGAAAACCGGAAAATTTGCATCTTTAGGTTATTGCGGTTGAGGCGGCTGGAGTGGCAGCGCGATGGGCATCTCGACGAAGTGTCTCAGGTTGTTGGTTGGGTTGATGAAGGTGGAGCAGCGGCAGCAGCAGCATCGTAACTGATGGATAGGTATAACGTAGTACTGCTAAACCTTGCCTTCTGGCTTTTGATATACATATGGACAACATATATTTGTGCCACACTTCCCTAACTAACCTGTTATGAGTATGCATCATTTTGCTTACTGAGTTGAGAACTGGGGAAACTGCAGAAAAGCGATGTCGTTGATGATCTGATTTGATACTTTTTCTCTATTCTTGCCGATACATGATTTTGGTTTGTGATATGATAAGTACAGACTGGTTGTGTACATTCCTTTATTTAACTGATACCCATTTTTTAGTTCATCAATGATCTAGATTATTCCCTCACCGGCATTATGTATCTCTGGTACTCAACTTGCCTCGGTTGGAATTTAGTGCCCCTGTTGCATTATGTACCATGCCACAATCTCTTAAATTATTGACCAATTAGCTCTAGATTTTACAACTTTACCCAACTGATACACCCCTCGTACAATTGATTAAATGACATTTAGAGTCAACATGGAAGGGACAAATTCCTGGCTACTATGCGAAAATAAAACAACACTGTTAAAATTGTTTGTTTTCACAGGGAAATATAGCATTACACTGGTATATTTTTTTGGCCACATATTTGCGAATGACTTCCTCTATACAGCCTGCTTGAAAATTATGTGCTGAACTTTTACTGAAGAAGATTGATCTATTCCGATTTCAGCTGAAGACGATGCACAGAGGACGTCGGTAGACATGGAAAAGGGTAGACGACGAAGGAGAACATGGATCTCTTCCCCCAGAACGCTGGGTTCGGCTCAGAGGCCGCCATGAAGGAAGCCTCTGATGCGAGGTACTTGACAAAACAGATACCTCTCTGTTCCATTGGTTTGTGTTCACAACCATTCTTGTTCATATACCTGTTAGTATGATACTATTGCTGCAGTCAGTTGATGACTGAAAACGTTAAAAAATCAATCTAACTGCTGTGAGAAGTAGCTCTTGGTAGCCAGGTTTTTTTTCCCAACAAGCTGTGTTTCAGATCATGGCTCTTATCCTCTGTATGACGTGGATGGTTTGATCATCACACTGCACAGGTCTTTGTCTGTAGAAAATAGTGAAGTTAATTTATGATCTGAAACTGAATAGTTTAAGAGTATTTTTCATAGGTCTTCTTAGATTGTCAGCCAGACTTTACCAAACAATCTATGGCAAAATGTGGCAGAACACAGTTTCTGTGATGTGTGCCAAAACTTTCTTGCTATGAAGTAGTGGTTGAATGGTAGAAAATCCATCCATGAATATGTAAAACATGGCATTCCAAAACTAATCAATGAAAAATTGGTGCCACGCAAGTTCTGAAACTTCAAATTTGTAATTGATACAGGTTGTTCTTGTGTAGTGGAAGAAGCCTATGGTTTTCCTCTTTTTGGCCCGACACGCGGCTTCCTCCTTGACCAGCGGCAGCCTCCTCCCCAGCGGCTGAGGGTGTGACCTCCTCCCTAGTGACGATCGGCGGGCTCTGATACGCGGCCTCCTCCTCGGCGCGTCTCCGCCCAACCACCTCCCGACACGCAGCTTCCTCCTCGACAAGCGGTGGCCAAGGACGTGACCTCCTCCCTAGCGACGACCGGCTGACTTTGATGCGCAACCTCCTCCTCCACATGCTCGGTCTCTTCCCTGAGCGCCTCCTGTCCGTCTCCGCAAGATGCAAAGAGGCTCCTTTCCTTCAATCGCATGCAGCCAACTGAAATAAAAAAGAGTTAGCACTAACTTGATCCTTTAACCTAAGCAACCAGTCATTCATGTATTCTTGTAATAGAAAATAAAGGTGGCTGGTGACTCAGAGTCTCAGATGCCGCTCTTTATATTTCCATCGTATGAGCTGCTCTTTGATTGACGTTCCATTTCCACTTTATGCTTTTAAGGTGATTTGGAGCATACACATCTGGTCAGGGGCTTGGACTACGCTCTACTTCACATAGTACGGAGTGAAATTGAAAAGAAACCATATGCAAAGGCCGAGAAGGATGCAAAGTCAAGGTGATTTGGAGCATACACAGTTTTCCCCTTATATGATCGTAACATTGATTAGGGTTGAAAAAGTCACTTATGCAATTTGTATTTCGAATGCTATAGTATGCCTATAATAGTGACTGCCATATACATGATATTCAGTTACTGACTTGTACAGAAAGCAAGCCAGTACAGGTTTAATTTTCCTTGCACAAGAACAATTGATGTTAAAAAAACTTTATTTAATATTGTTTATTATGCCATTGCTTTTGGAGTAGTACATGTGAACTCAAACTTGATTTGAGGATGCCTTTGCATGCATTGTTTCGATTTTTTTAGTTTCTCTTCTCCAGTCTGAAATAAAAAAATATATAGAAGCTATTCATTGTCAGTTAATGGATAGCTATTAGGTGATCATGGATAGATTTAACAAAATTGAATTAATCACAGATTGCATTGTATGATTTGGAGATGATAACATTATCCATGTTGTCTTTTATTTGCAGGGACAGTTTTGTGGTGGGTGGGTGGGCTAACTATGAAATCCATCTTGAAATATCATGGTATTTTGCGGTATCCATGCATCTGCGCAGAGCAATAGGTGTCGGTTTGCCTTTGCTTACTTGTGTTGTACATGGTGATCCACTTCTTGGCGTGGTGGTGTAGGTCTGGCAGCTCCATCGAGTTGACCTGAAACGGTGTCGATATTGACCAGCTCAAGGTACACCTATGGCCCTAATTTCATTAGATGTTTTTTTGGTCGACATTGACCAGCTGAACATTGATGTCATATCCTGCTGACTTACATAATGTTTTTTTGGTTGAGTAAATAGCTTTACTTAATTTGTGGTAATGGTTAGTGACTTTTGCGCTGCCACTCAAAAAGTGTTGCTACTTGGTAGCTACGTAGCTTTAATAATATTGGTTTTCACTTTGATGCAGGCAAAACATGTTTCAGTGAATATGTTGCTTTAAAGTTAAAGATGGACATGTATCTCATATATACTTTTCTGCGTGTTCTAATATTTTTCTTTATGTGCTCTTAGGCCTAGCTGGTTTACATTAGAAGCTAGGTCCTGTAAGCTATTTGTGAAATTATAAGTAGCATTATGTGCAAAATGTGCGTGCCTGACCATTTGTCTCTGTTGATTTTGCAGGAATTATTCGGAAGACAAGGACAGTCATGGAGTGTTTGCACCGGTTTGTAGGGACTGCATAGATAAATCAATGCGTCTTGTGCCAGTGCTATGAAATAAATAATATGTCTAGATACATAGCAAAATAGATAAACCAAAAAAGTCAAAGCGACTTATAATTTGGAACGGATGGAGTACTTCTGATATATGCCCATTAATTTATTGGTTTTGATCTTGTTGCTAAAAAATACATGGAAGTTCAATGATGCTTGATTTGGCTATTGCCATGACGATTAGTTTTATCTATTTCAGGCTACAAATTTCAGAGTATCTGTACGGTATATTTCACTTAGTGAGTCACATTTTTGTAGCATTGATTTCTCATCGATGTTAGCCTGAAATTCCTGTAGTCATAGCATATATTTACATGTTTACTGAAAAATGTCCCCTTCTTTTGCATACAGTGATGAATGAAAAGTCACAAAATAACTAAATAAGAGTAATCATGATACATGAACTGCAGCCATTGTGCTGATAATTGTTTCAACTTTTATACACTCAAAAGCTTTCATGTTCGGTAGTGATTAATTGCAGCCATTCCGGCTGCAGCTGCAAGCCAATTGTACTACCATCTACATGTTTTGCTTGTGGAAATGTAGGGGGGTGTTAAGTTATTGGAACCTGCTGTCTCTTTTGCATTTAGCTGATAGCTAAATAATAAAAGCCACTTGTTTTGCACTTGCATTTAGTGCTTCTACTTAGACGAGAGGCGTGGGCTGATTTTCGTGCTGGTGATGGTGGTTATGCTGCCTGTTACATACTGCTGTAGCAAAGGTATGGTTTAATGAAATCTTCACTTCTGATTTTTTCGATTTGGCCATATTGCTCAATGGAAAGAACTCTTCTATTATTCCTGAAACTGCTCACCAGTCAGTAATTTCAAAAAATCAGGCAGCAGATTGCATAGGAACTTCTGGATATCCATACCCATCTGGTCTCTGGCTCCTAGGGGCTCTTGTCGCTGCATCAACACAAGAAGGAATTCAGTGCCGCTCACAATAAATTTTGCAAGCTTAGGGCCATATGTTCCGCCTCAAGGCAGGCAGGAGGTCGACGCCGCTAACTGATTTTAGATGCCTTAATTATTTTTTTGAGCAAGAATGAGGGAGTGTTGTATAAGGAATCTGAGCGTCCTGATGCACTATATAGTGTTTTGTATCCATACTATGCAAATATTCTATGAAAACAAAAGGTATTATGTATGAATCACTAAGATGTGAATATTCTGTTGGTCCTGATATTTGCATTTAAACAAATAATTAAGGCATAGTTTCTTGCTTCGAAAGAATATATTTGACATGCAGTTACTTGCATATGTTTATTTTTTTTATTATGGTATATGCGCCATCCATTTTAGGTGGATGAGCATTATAGGGACCATGGGAACTTGTGTTGCGAAGAAATCATTTCTCTCATTCCAATAATAATGATGTTAACCAGTGGGAAACAAAGGTAGCATTAACATTTTTTTATTCATTGTAAGTCCATAGAAGATATAAAATCTATGGCCAGCAACTATAGAATATTGTTTTTTTTCTTTTCTCACACAACTATCACGAGTACTTTCAGTGGAGCAGATGGTAACAACGCACGGGTACGATCCTAGCTAGGATAATGTTAGGATAATGCTTTTAGATTAATTTGGTCTAGCTATGACACTTTGCTTTTTGGATTAAATATCATTTTAATGTTGGTATTTAATTTTTACAGTATTTTTATCTTATCGTGTGATCCGTGTTTTTTAGTATAAAATGTTAGCTATCCTGTAGCAACGCACGGGCATGCTACCTAGTTATATCTTCTACAACTAAAAAGAACAAAACGTGGACATTTTTTTGTATGACATTTATTTTGGTTCGTCCGTCTGCCCACGCCTACGATACCCGTCTGCTTTGAAGGAAATAAATCGATCACCTGAGGCCATATGCATGGAAGGAAACAATAATCATGCATCGAAATCATGCTGCTCTGGAAGGGAGGTACGTTGATGTTCTTCAAAGGATCCCCGCCTGCTTTGAAGGAAACAAATCGATCACCTGAGGCCACATGCATGGAAGGAAACAATAATCATGCATCGAACTCATGCTGCTCTGGAAGGAAGGTACGTTGATGTTCTTCAAAGAATCCCCGCCTGCTTTGAAGGAAACAAATCGATCACCTGAGGCCACATTCATGGAAGAAAACAATAATCATGCATCGACCCTGCGATATTTGTTTTGGTTCGTCCGTCTGCCCACCCCAACCCCTACGATACCGTGGCTAATAAAAAAAAGAAAAATCCCCCCTCGTCTCTCTCGTGACCCGATGCCTGACGACGCTCCCTCCACCCGGCGGCCAATGGCGCTCGTCCCTCCCGGCCACGGCGACGCTCCTCCCTCGTCGGTGGCGGTGGCGCTCCTTCCTCGCCGGCGATGACGGCGCTCCTCCCTCGCTGGTGGCGCTCCCTCTCACGGCGGCCTCCCATCTCTAGCAAAGCTTTGCGAGCTCGGCCTCGACGCGACCAGATGCGCTGGCACAGCGGGCCCTGGCTGCATCGTGTGGGGGCTAGGACGGCCGCGCGGTAGGTACCTTCCTCTCCTAATCCCCATCTCTTCTTCTTGTGTTGGATGCTGGATGTGTGAAACCTATCTGAATGAGGAGTTAATCTGGATGTGTTGCACATGCTTCTTTGCCTGCACTTACTGATTATGTGTGAAACCTATCTGAATGAGGAGTGAAATGGCACGGTTGAAATTGAAACCTAAATTGAAGTTGAATAATTCACTGTATGTTTCCATGGCAGCTCTGTATGTTTCCCCAATGCATGGTTGAATAATTGGGACCAATCGATTTTGCTGATTATGCATTAGACATGTATCTTAGATATGTTTGGTAGATGATATGTATGCTGAAGCTGCTCCCATGGCATTGTTGTCGTACGTTAGATTTGTAGCTGCTGCATTAAGAACATGTGAACTCCGATCAAACATTGTCGACTTCGACAGGTATCCACATGGACGCCGAGTATTTTGGTCCTGACAGAAGCATGCAGCTTCTCATGAGAAGAACAAATTGAAGCAATGTGTGTGCAAGCCATTGCAGGTGTGCGTGCATGACTGCATATACGTATATGTGATTAGAAGAGGTGGAAGGGAAAGAAACTGATCTAGAGTGCAAGTGCACACGACATATCTAAGATACATATATTATGAAGTAGCTCACTGTCCCCTCCTGCCCTCCATTTTCATTTTTAGATATATATTATGAAGTAATTAGCTTGTTATAAACGTCATATATTTGAAAACGGAAACGGAGGGAGTACTTGTGCATTTTGTGTAGAGCCTGCACTAGCCTAGGATAACACTGCAGCCTGCATTCTTGTTGTTTTTGCATTCACGTGTATAACTTCAGAGGAAGTGTGCAGTGTGCTACATATAGGCTATTTGGTCATGCTTTGCTTTGCAATGTTCCCTTTTCTCAATTCTCATGGCCTGGTTCGTTAGGTAATTCAGATAGATATGTCCAGTCAGTGGATATGGATTATAATAAAAGGGCTGAAACTGTATCTGAGGAAGAAGAAGAAGATGAAATGATGATGCTTGTTTTTCCGACGCTATATTTAGCTTCTATCAGAACTAGAACAAGAACTCCATGTTACACTTCAAAGCTTAGTGGTTCAGAATATACACGTGAACTTCTTGAGGGCCATCCACATCGTTCTTATCATAATTTGCGTATGGAAGCCATGGATTTTCAAAGCACTTGCAGATTACCTTAGTTCAAGAGGGCTTTTAAAGAGTACAAGAGGGGTTACTATAGAAGAACAACTAGCAATGTTCATGTACATGCTTGCGCGAAATGCAAGTTTTACTACATTGTGTGATAGGTTTCAGCACAGTGGAGAGACAATACATAGACATATCGCAACAACCTTTGATGCAATCTCTTCATTGGCTTTTGATTTTATGAAGCCCCCATCATCTGAGACCCATTGGAAAATATTGACCAATCCACATTTTGCACCTTACTCTTAGGTACATATAACAAATATATGTAATGTTTCAAAATTCTTACCTTTTTCTTACATATATACTAATTACAAATAGCACCTCTTCTCTCCCTTGCAGAACTGCTTAGGAGCGATAGATGGGACTCATGTTCCAATCACAATCAGTGCAAGTAAAGCAGCACCGTATCGGAATAGAAAAGGAACTCTTTCTCAAAATGTGATGCTTGCATGTGACTTTGACCTAAACTTTGTTTATGTTTCCACTGGCTGGGAAGGTTCAGCATTAGACGTCGGGGTTCTACGTTCTGCCATTAGGTCTGGCTTGTCCCACCATGCTACCGGCACCTGCGGCGACTCCTAGGATAGGTGTGGCAAGGTGTAGGGGCGATGGCGTGGCCACCCCATAGCGGCACCGGTGGCGGTGGTGCCCCCTCATATCCAGTCGATAGGCAGGAGGAGCCTCGAGCGAGATGAGGGGTGAGCAGATCGAGCGAGATGAGGAGCGAGCAGATCAACAAGGTACACCCTTTCCTCCTCCCTAGCTCGACAAGGTGTGGCTAGGCCATCGAGCTCCGCAGCCCCCGGCGACAGCCTGGCCAAACCCGCGTGCTCGGTAGCCCCTGGCGGCGGTGCAGGCCCCTGATCTAGCTACTTCAACCTTCCCCTCTCCATCGACATCACAGGGGTGGCTCCCCCTTTCGTGGCTCCAGTCGGGCAAGCAGCAACTACAGCTCTAGCATGCTCAGCCCACATAACAGCCCATCACACCTAGTGCTTCTCTTCTCGTCTGACCCGTGCAAGCTTCCCCTGCTCTATCAGATTCCTTGTGATTCAATGATTTTTTGCAGCATGCTGATACCCCGCTTGAATGTTGCAGTAGTGCTTCTCTTCTTGAATGTTGAATGTTACAATTTCAATGGTGATGTGAAGTTGCAGCCTCCAAGAGCGACCAAGGATAAGGAGAAGTACCATCGGTGACTACTGTACACCGGACACATAGGTGACGATTGCTATAGGGCATATCTTTTGTATTTTCTTGGACAAAGATTAAGGTCTGGCATCAGCAACTTCTCTAATGTGATAGAAGTCTATTAGTGTCCAAATTGCTATCTGGTGGATGTACAAATCATTTGACAGTGTATAGTAAACTGAGAACTAGCTGCTTAGGAAAAACCTTAAAGAGTTCATGACAATTCTGATAGTTCTATTGATCTATTTATCCTTTCTATCTTTACCACATCGATTCTTCTTTCTCTAAAACATACTTGATTACTCGTAAATTCATGGTTAATGCATTAAGTTTTGGATTGTTATAGGTATGGGCAAGGTTGTCGCTTGGCTCTTACCGAGTCGATGAGCCTACGACGCCGCGCACTCCGTGACGATGTTAATTTCATGAATTTTGCTTTTTGGATTAAATGTCACTTTAACATTTTCACAGTATTGTTATTTTATCGTGCGATCCTTGTGTTTTTAGTACAAAAGTTTTACTGTCCCATAGCAACGCACGGGCATGCTAGCTAGTTATCAAAAAAAGAGAGAAGGGGGGATGTCAACCAAATCTCAGTACTACTATGATATATCATCCATCTACGAAACATTCGTCACCAAATCAAATGTACCAAAATGCCGCTGCAACTCAACAGCAGACACTACAAGTAGTTAAGTACAACTCAATCAACATAGCTAAAAGCCAGAGTGCCACAACTCGACACATAATACATCTGTTGCGCCTAGAGTGCCCAGCTAAAATCTATACAAAGTTTCACATGAATCACAGGCACATCCCAGCCCAGCTTCACAGAATCATAGGTCTACATGCCGACGCTGGGATCCTTCTTCCTCCTACTCCACAAATGACTTGATATGAGGAGCATCAGGCTCGACTCCTTGCTGCAGTAGAGAAAGCCTCAAAATGATGAGCTATGCCACATTCTCTGCTACCACGGCGCCCGTCTCTATGGCGCTCACGGCGCTCTCAAAGGTGTTCACATAGTACAGCTGCTTCCCGTCCAACACTATCGGACCAAACTCTTCTAGGGCTTCGTGGTGTGGGTAAGCAGCTTAGTTTATCCAGATGGTCTCTTTCCTCGCGCTGCTCTCCAACAAATACAATAGCACATATTAACTTACCAACCTCATCTCATCTGGGTGACTAACTCAATATAATCAAACTGCTACGTACCTGAAGATCTGATCTAGTAAACCATCATCCAGCTTTGCACATGAGAACATCTTGTAGGCCATGTCATCTTCGTTGTACCTCTTTAGAACTGAGATGCACGAGAAAGGGATATCAGGGAGCTCTAGGGTACCAATTAGCTCTAGAACATTTGATGCTGAGTTTACACCAAAATATCCCTGCAACCATAGATAGAATATAGCAAAAGGCAAGTGCCTTGTCATTAGTAAGTTGCCCCAACCAAGGAAGCGTCAAAGAGGCTTTCATCAGTAACAAGTTCATAGGCTATCAGTTACTCGTCACTCGTTCATTTTGCTGTGTGTTGATGCTAGGATCTACAAAAGGAATGGCAATAGATAGGTAGGTATGCAGTATGCTACCATAACACTTACAGGGTTCAATAGGCCTCTGACAAAGGTGGCGTGTGTGTGCTGCATCTTCCTCAGTGGAATGGAGATTGGAGGGCTAAACGTGATGTTCACCTCGTCAAGTGGTGTTGCCACCATAGTCACCGTATAGTTGTATTCGCTCCTAGTATTAGATCTCAGAATATAGTAATCCCCAGCATCAGTGATCAAGTCTATGCCTTCTTGAAGATGCAAGGTGGCATTAGAGGTCTTGAGCAATCCAATAGCTAGCTGCCAGTTGCCCCCTTTGATAGCCCATAATCTTGACTTAGATCCAGCTAAAGACACGGCGTCAGCCAGTCCACTTATGTGTGTGCTTTGGCCATAGTTGATCCTCATGATAACCTATGAGGGAAAGAATACATTGATTATACTTATCAGAAAGAGATGATGTGATCTTTCAAAAAAAGAAAGAGATGATGCGTTTTGGGGGGAAACTACATCAAATGGGATTTCACTGGTAAAAAACAGTACAGAGAGCATCTTCCAGAAGAAACCATGAGCCAATTAGTATCATCACTGTCTAGTACCAAGGAAGTTAATTTAGCTCAAATTCCACTAAACCATGGAAGCATAGATGGCATATGGCTTGAGAGGAGGAAAGACAATACAGGGATTGAGGAGAAGCATACCGTGACAAGCTCTGCTATTGTTTGGGTGTTGAGGCCGGCATGGAGCAACTCCTCCTCAAGGGTCCTGTGGGTGAGGCCATAGAGACCCATCCATTGGAGCATCTCCTCAACCATGGCAAAGACAGGGTGAGACTCCAAGCCATTGTAGAAGAACATAAACCATTGCAGCATTTCCTGCATTTAGTATTTTAACTAATAGTAACTATAATAACTGATCAGCACACTGCACCAGGCTGACCAAGTGCAAATCTATGTTGAGATTAGAAAGATCATCTAGGGTTAGGTCTAGCGGGTTCTCTTTACTGTGAATGCGATATTGAGAGTAGAGAGACAGAGATGAATAGAAGAAGAATGTGTTGAACCTGATACCGTAGAGGGAGATGGTCCAGAAGCCACCATCTCGTTCATCGGTGAAGTCTGCGCATGGGCAGCGACATTTGGGGAAGAGGTCAATGAAGTTGTCGATGTCAGTGGAGCGGGACGGCATGGCTGGTGGCTTCCCATCACTGGCTGCGCCCCTCTCTGATCGGGATTAGGGTTTAGGTTTCGGTGGGGAGCTCGACTCATGGTAAACCTCGTACTCAGAGCCGCCGGCCCCCACCTCTATATATAGCGTAGTGTGACAGGAGCCCTCTAGCCATAGTGGGCTGGGCGCCCCCGATCAGGGCACGGATCAAAGGCCCAACTGGGTCATTGGGCCCAGTTTGGGATTAGAGATCAATCTAATAATCTCTCCCTTGATCTCCTACCATCTTTCAATTTCATATCATTTACTTTTATTCATTCCATTATAGATTAGCACATACAACATGTTTCATCATCATGGTCAATTGCCGATAGATTTAACAACTATAACACACCACTCTGTTCTGAAATAGATACTTAACTTTGTGCCTTCTTTTGTCCATGAATTATAGGCTTTCCCTTAAACCCATGCCGGCTACATGTTCTCTGAACATGTTGGGTGGTAAGCCTTTTATAAGCGAATCCGTGAGCATCTTTTCGGTATTTATATGCTCAAGACTTCTAACATGATCCCGGACTTTATCTTTCACAACATAATACTTTATGTCAATGTGTTTGGCAGCACCACTTGACTTATTGTTGTGAGCATACTGTACTGTCAGATTATTATCGCAGTATAACTTAAGTGGTCTATAGATGTCGTCAACCACCTTCAAATCAGGTATAAACTTCTTTAGCCAGTTCACCTGCTCCGTTGCCTCATAACACGCTACAAACTCGGCATACATTATGGATGATGTAGTGACGGTTTGCTTTGAGCTTTTCCATGAAATAGCTCCCCTTGTGAGAGTAAATACATATCTAGACGTGGATTTTCTATCATCTCCCATATAATCAGAATCTAAATATCCCACTATATGGAGTGAATCTGATCTTCTATATGTCATCATGAGGCTTTTTGTTTCTTGCAAATAACGCAAGACTTTTTTTACTAATTTCTAGTATTCTATTCTAGGATTGCTCTGGAATCTGCCAAGTAACCCGATAACAAATGCCAAGTCAGGGCGCGTACATACTTGAGCATATTGCAAGCTTCCGATAGTTGAAGCATATGAAACCATTTTCATTTGATCGATCTCATACTGATTCCTAGGGCATTGAAAATCTCCATATCTGTCGCCCTTGACTATAGGAGCAGGTGAGGGACTATATTTGTGCATATTGATTTCTTTAAGATCTTTTCTATGTATGCCTTTTGTGATAGTCCTAATACCCCTTTACTTCTATCTCGGTGAATCTCGATCCCTAGAACGAACGAAGCTTCACCAAGATCTTTCATATCAAATTTTGAGGACAAAAACTTCTTTGTCTCCAGTAGTAGACTGATATCACTACTAGCAAGTAAGATATCATCCACATACAGGACAAGGAAGATAAACTTCCCATTCTTAAACTTTGCATAGACACAATTGTCCTCTATATTCTCTTTAAACCCAAAATTCCTTATTGTCTGATCAAACTTCAAGTACCACTGTCTTGAAGCTTGTTTTAATCCATAAATGGATTTCTTTAGGTGGCATCCCATTCGTTCTTTTCCTTCCATGACAAAACCTTTCGGTTGTGCCATGTAAACATTTTCCTCCAAGTCCCCATTGAGAAATGTCGTCTTTATATCCATCTGATGTAATTCTAATTGTAATGTGCCACTAATGCCATTATAATTCTGAAGGAATCCTTACATGAGACTGGAGTAAAGGTCTCATTGTAATCAATGCCTTCTCTTTGCATAAAGCCTTTTGCCATAAGTCGTGCTTTATATCTCTCTATATTCCCTTGAGAGTTAAGTTTTGTTTTGTAGACCCATTTACAGTCTACTGTTTTGGCTCTTTTAGGAATTATTTCCAAGTCCCAAACTTTATTGGCATTCATAGATTTCATTTCATCTTCCATGGCCTCAAGCCACTTTGATGAATGATCACTTCTCATGGCTTCTTCAAATGAGGTGGGATCATCCTCCATTTGAAATTCCTCAGTGTTGTATACTTCATAGTCAGTAGGAATAGCTGATTTTCTAACTCTTTAAGACCTTCTAGGGGCCTCCACATTTGGCACATCTTCTGTTTGAGGCTATTGTTGCTCCACCTTATGTGTGGCAATAGGTTCTATAGGATCCTAAAGAACAGGTATCTCATCATCATTTATTGTTGCCACAGGCGGAATAACAACTGGTGCTGGCACCATAGTATCTTGCACTATCGGTGCAGTGACAGCAGGTAGTGAGAAAATGGCTTATGAATCATCGGAGTGGGCGTATACACCCGCTTCTCTTCAAGGTCAATTTCTCAAGCTACCATGCTCCCCCTCATTATTTCATCCTCTAGGAAGACAGCGTGTCTCGTTTCCACAAACTTTGTATATCTGTCTGGACAGTAGAAACAAAACCTTTTGACTTTTCTAGGTAGATAATGAAATGACAACTTACTATTTTGGGATCTAGCTTCCTAATGTTTGGGTTAAATACTTTAGCCTCAACAGGACTCCCCCACACATGTAAGTGGTTTAGTGAGGGTACTCTTTCTGTCCACAACTCATACGGTGTTTTGGGCACCGACTTACTTGGTACTCTATTGAGAATATGAATGGTGGTTTTTAACGCCTCCATCCACATTCTCAATGGTAAGGTGGAGTAACTTATCATACTGCGCACCATATCCATCAGGGTACGATTGCGTCTTTCAGCTACTCCATTCTGCTGAGGTTCGCCCGGTGTAGAATACTAGGCTACTATGCCATTCACCTGTAAGAACCTTACAAAAGGTCCAGGAACTTGGCTATATATGGGTATGCCGACCGTAGTACTCCCTCCATGGTCGGACCTAACTATCTTAATCTTTAAATTGTGTTGGTTTTCAACTTCTACCTTAAATATCTTAAATTTATCCAATGCTTCTGTTCTTTCTTTGATTGGATAAATGTAGCCATAACGGGAGTAATCATCTGTGAATGTTATGAACGAATCATAACCATCCACACTCTTTATAGGAAACAGACCATAGATGTCTGTGTGAATAATCTATAAAATTCTTGCGCTTCGTTTGGCATCTTTCTTAATTTTCTTTACATACTTTCCTTTTATGCATTCTCTGCATTGTTCTAAATCTAAGAACTCTAATGGAGGAAGAATATCATTCTTAACTAGTCTTTCTATTCTCCCCCTCGAAATATGGCCTAAACGACAGTGCCATAATTTCGACGATGCATCGTGAGCTCTCTTTCATTTTCTGTTTACATCCACAGACAAGGATACATTCTCATTGTCGCACGCAACGTTCCCATCATCGCATACAACATTCACATCATCACGTAGTGATAACAAATAAAGCTCATTTTGTAAGATAGCAAGACCAACAACGCATTATTAAATGTTATCTTACATTTGCCATTTCTAAAATAGCAATCATATCCATCATTGTCCAAGCATGAAACACTAATCAAGTTTCTCTATAAAGAGGGAACATAAAGTACATCTCTAAGTAAAAGTGTGAAGCCATCAGCAAGCTCTAGAGAAAGATCACCAACGGCTTCAACATCTGCTCAGACTCAACTTTAATGTGTCTTTCTCTTCTTTGCGTAGTCCTCGTCGAACAGAATCCCTGTAAGGAATTAGCAACATGAACAGTTGCACCTGAGTCAATCCACCAAGTAGATTTTGAATACTGTATATACAGGGATTCATTTATGAACGTAATAATGTTCTCACCTTTCTTTGTCATGATCATCTTTAAGTAATCGGGACAATCTTTCTTATAATGTCCCGTCTTCTTGCAATAGAGACACTGGTCTTTCTCTACTGTGAACTTGTTCTGTTAAGGCTAATGTAGCATGGGACCCTTTCCCTTTGACTTTGAGGAGGAGTTAGCATTAGTATTCTTTTTCTTGTTGTCTTTCACATAATTGATAGTGCCACCATTGATAGTTTTCATTCTCTCCTCCTCTTGCACACACATAGCCATGAGCCTCTCTAAGTCCCACTTCACGGGCTGTATGTTATAGTTGACAACAAAAGTGTCAAATTCCTTTGGCAATGATATAAAAATCAAATGGATAAGGAACTCTTCCTTAAGAGCCAGATCCATTGGTTTTAGCTTGGATGCCAAATTGCTCATCCTTAGTATGTGCTCTCTGATGTCACCATTTCTAAAGTACCTCTCTGTCACTAGCTGCTTTATCAGCTAGGTAGCATATGTCTTTGAAGAGCCAGTGAACTGACTCTTTATTCTATCGAGATACTCGGTGACCGTGTCCCACTCTAGGATTGAGCCCATAATTGCAGGCTCAATCGTGTTCTTTATCACAGTCAAATATTTCTTATTGGCAGTGACCCACTTCCTATGCTCAAGGTCATAGGACATCTTTTGGGATTCAAAATCCCTCTCTCTAGTTGCCCAAGCGGGATCAGCCTCGTTTGTCTCCCTCACCGGTGCCATAGGCTCAGTGGGACACGGTGAGGTGACTACCCAGTCCACCTCAGTCAAGATGAAGGTCAGGTCAATCTTTTTCTTCCACTCTGTGTAGTTGTCACCTTTGAGAGTGGGGATCTCTTTGATACAACCCATCAAGTTGTATCCGCCTGACACCACAATTCATATAGAGTGAGAACATAAATAATAACAACAATTGCATGCCTTGATTTCAACGTTGGTCAAAATTAAAACATACAACTGTTTATACATTAAATCTACATCACCGTTGGGCAGAAATGAAAATAATGCATAAAATCATTAAAATTATGATATTGTTATTAACAACGTTGGTTAGAAAATAACAACATCATAATCAAGTCAAAATCTTTTTTTCTCGAATTAAATATCACGTTGGTTCAAAATAACTAGAGAATAAACTATTTCTTTAGTAGCGGAAAAACTAATTCATTTTAATGAATTTTGCCACAGGAAAAATCTCTTTTCTATTTTCTTTGAGCCATTTATCCATTTTCCAAGAAATAAAACTTTTACTGAAAAAATGGCTTCATCCTTTACTGGCAATTCGGCCCTAACGCAAAACCAGCCCACGGCCCACGGCCGTGCGAGCCCTGTGCCACGCGCTACCCCGCGCCCAGGCCGCAACCTAGGCCTGGGCCGGGAAAGCGGCCTCGTGCCCTCGCTCGCCTAGGCCGAAAGGCAGCCCAGTTCTCTGGTCGCCATTAGATCAGATCCGACGGTCGCGCGGCGATCTCGGCTGATCAAAACCAGCGCCGCATCGCCCTCCTCGAAACCCTAGCTCACTCTTCACTCTCTGCCTCTCTCTCTTCGCTCTCTCACGCTAAGCCGACGTTAGTGGTGGCGGCCACGGTGGCTGTTGGCGCCGGTGAGAAAGACAGCCTCCGGACCAAGTCTGGCTCCCCTTCCTCCTCTTCCTTTCTCTTCCCTTTCCCCTTCTCTTCCTCAGTGACTCAGTCAGAGAGGACCATGACGTGACGGTAGCCCATGGTGGACAAAGCAAAAGAAGGTAGTGGCTCCGCTGCGGGGCCCCTCACCGGCGTGCGCGCTCGCCCAAAGCTGAGCGTGTCACCATCGAGCGGCCTTGCGGTGGTGCCCTGAGCGCGCATGCAGTGCAGCGGAACGCCGTCGAGCCGGCGTAGCTCGGGTGGATTCCACGCTGTGGCGGGGTAACCTTCCCACACAACAGTGGTGGCGACGACGGCGAGAGAAACCTGGGTAGGTCCCCTCCCCTCTCCGTCCTCCTTCTAGATTAGGGCTACTCTTGCTACCGGCAGCCATCGGTCTAGCTCTAGTGAGCCACATCCCATGCCCTTTCCCCTTCTCTATCTTTAGATCTTGTTGTGTTCTTCTTGGTTCTTTGCCGATTAGGGATTAGGGTTAGGGTTAGGGTTTCGTTAGGGTTAGGATTAACCCAATTTGTTTTTCTTTCGGTTTTGATTCGAGATCGGTGAGGTAAGCCCCTTCCTAGCTCTTTCAATTTTGGGGTTAGGTTAGGGTTTTGTGTTACATCACTGTTCTTCTTCCCTGACGGTTTGGGTTTGGTTGAACCCTCTGTATTTCTATTTCTTCCCCTCAATTAGGGTTAGGGTTTCAATCTAAACCGGATCGAACCCTCTGTTACTCTTTGATTTCTTTTTAACTCGCTACCCCATACTAGATCTACACACTAGCAACCTAGCTCTGATACCATTGTTGAGATCGAAAAGATCATCGAGGGTTAGGTCTAGCGGGTTCTCTTTACTGTGAATGCAATATCGAGAGTAGAGAGATAGAGAGGAATAGAAGAAGAACATGTCGAACCTGACACCGTAGAGGGAGATGGTCCAGAAGCCGCCATCTCGTTCGTCGATGAAGTCTACGCATGGGCAGCGATGTTCGGGGAAGACATCAATGAAGTCATCGATGTCGGTGGAGCAGGACAGCACGACTAGTGGCTTCCTGTCACTAGCTATGCCCCTCTCTGATTAGGATTAGGGTTTAGGTTTCGATGGGGAGCTCGGCTCACGGTAAACCTCGTACTCAGAGCCGCCGGCCCCCACCTCTATATATATCATAGTGTGATAAGGGACATCCAGCCATAGTGGGATGGGCGCACCCGATCAGGGCGTGGATCAAAGGTCCAACTTTGGGCCCAGTTTGGGATCGGAGATCAATCTAACAATCTTTGCATCCTAGACACGAATGGGGGAAGAATAATTACGGTAGAGAAGGAAGAATTAACCTGGACAAACTTGTCCATCTTGAGCAGGGACAGGCCATATCGCCTAAGCAGCAGCAGCGAGTTGAGGAGGCTGTGCAGCTTTGATGCCACCAGGAGCTGTCGGTCGACGGTGGGTGGAGCGTCTAAAAGATGAAGCTTTTGTCATCCCAGATCCCTAGCCAGTCGTCGTCACCGCCGACCTTAGCGGCAAGGCCTAGGAGGTCGGCGAAGCGGCGCACGTGGAGGTTGCGGGGGTGGATGATGGAGCCCCCGGCCTCGAAGCTATCGCCCATGAGAGTGACGGTGCTAAGGCGGCCGCCCACCTTGTGATGGCGCTCGAAGACACGTAGCTGCGCTCCAACGAGGGAGGTGTTGTAGTTGGTGAGGAAGAAGGCGGTAGAGGCGCCAGAGATGCCACCGCCGATGATGCAGATGTCGACGTCGGCGGATGCATGAGGGAGGGGGAGCACTGGCAGAAGCACCAAGAGGGAGAGGAAGAGGGACAACATCGAGTCCGATTCCAACCTGATTCGATCTGATGAAGAGGGGATGAGAATTGTTGGAGAAGACAAGGATTGATGAGTCGATGGTCAACGGAACGGAGCGTTGACAAACCAAACCAAACAGAGGCACACACATGGTTTAGGTTCATTGTTAGCTTGACTTGATGATCCTAGGATCGTGTGCGTTGGAAACAGGAAAAAATATTTTAAGATAATTCAAGCTTAAATATGTGTTATATTATTAAAAATAATTTAAATGTGGTTTTCAAACAATGTAAAGTTTTAGAAAATATTTGTTATTTCATGAGTATTCTCTCAAAGCAAAAATCAAAGTGGGAGGGTTCATAACCATTATCCATATATTATTAGATATTATCTTTCCCCAAAAAACTACTCAGATTAAACAAGATTAATATAATCATATTTTTTATTAGTATTTCTTTGTTATACAGTAACCAATATTGTACTTAATAAAAATATGTATTGGATATCTATATGATCTATATGAAAGTTATAGTTCTCAATACGATCTACAACTTTGTAGTTGAAAAGTTTTTTGTTTGAAGTCATTTAGTGTCCTAAAATTTAATTTTAAATTTCAAATTTCAAAATCTATAAGCATACAATAATATTTTGGGACCCTAAATTGTTTTAATTCAAAAACTTTTCAACTACAAAGTCGTAGATCGCGTCGAGGGCTTCAATTTTGATATAAAGTTTATCTTCATTCGAGTTCATATGAAAAAGTTATAAATTATTTTTTGATATAAAGTTTTGAGTTAAATACACTTGCGGCCCTTGAACTTGTGTCCCTGTGTCACTTAGGTCCACGAACTCTCAAAACCAAAATCTGGACTCCTAAACTTGTTAAGTCGTGCACCGCCAAGGTTTTTTTTATCGGCCGAAATTCATGAAAATTTCCGAAATTTCCTTTCTATCCATAGGGTCCGATAAAATTTGACATCGGCCAAATTTTTCCCTTCTTTCCTGTTTCCATACAGACAACCCAAATTCAGCCGTGCGACAATCCCACACTATAATGTTTTATTCTTGTTTTTATCTGTGAACAAGTGATGTTTAATAGCTTAGGAATAGTTTCAAGTCAAATTCTACGGAATTTTTTCAAAACAATTTGAATTTTTTTTAAATTTGGTCCGATATTTCCGATATATCTTGCTTATCCTATTTATCTATGACCTCCGATAAATTTTTATTTCCGATAATGAAAACCCTGTGCACCGCAGGCGTATACCCTTCAGAGGATGCTGACTAGGATATTTTTTTACAAAAACCATCGTGCCACAGTTATCTTCTACCTTCGTCATCAGCACGGAGGCCGCAATGGCAGCGTTGGTGTACAACAGCGACATGCTGAAGCTGGCCATGCTCGTGCATAGCTTTGTGTAGAAGAAGTCGATCTCCTCGATGACGTCGAACGCCTCGGCGAGCCCCACAAGCGCAAACTACGGCACCAGCCAGAACGCCGAGATGGTGACCCCGCGCAGCGCCAACCACCGCCGTCGCGCCCCCCCATCGATGCATGCCCCCCACCAACGCGCTGCTTCATGGTGAGCCTGCTCGAGCTGAGGCGTCGGTCCATAGTATCGACCTGCTTCACGCCGTGACTTCCCATGAAGCTGCTCCAACTGGTGCATCCGGTTCATGTCCAGGACACGGATCGCCGACTTGAGATGATCCACTGGGTGCACCATGCACAGCCTCTTCCTGTGGTGGCCTTGCTGCTCGGACGCCGCCGCGTCCGAGCCATTGCAGGGCGCGTCCTCCTTGGTGCCGTGGAGCAAGCAAGCCTTGTTCAAGCGCCTGAACGAACGAAGCTCAAATGCCAACGTGTTCGCCTCGTCATACCATGTATATTCTTGAAACACTGCTTATGCTTGCTGCATGTTGGGACGTGAGTGAGTGATGTACCTCAGCTTGTCCATGGGGATAGCGAGATTGCAGTCCTTGAGGTGATGGTACATGCCATTGACATTGACGGTCTTGTTCGGCAACCGTGCCCTGTGGTTCTTGATCGCCTCGCTAACGGTGGAGCCTATCGCGACGAACATCTGCCTTTTGCCCTTCTCCTTAATGTAAATTATAAAGGCCCGATCCCAGGACCAATTATAAAGGCCCGACGATCAGCAACGATGGCGTCGGCGAGACATTGTGGCACAGCTCGGACTTCGTCTCTCCATGCAGCTCAACGTCGTTGACATCGAGCAGTGGCAGCAGCTGCTGCGCCGTGCGCTCGCCCTCCACGTGAGATGACTCCATGTTGCCATGTTGGCCACGTAGCTCGGGAAGAATGGCAGGTCCACACGCCACGTCTTGCACCAGCTTGGCATCGACATCGGCTTGGACACGGAGGTGAAGAACGTGTCATCGAACCGGCCGCTCAGCGTTCGCACGCTCGCGTCCGTCAGCGACGACGGCATCGGTGAGACATTGTGGCATAGCTCGGACTTTGTCGGCGTGCGGCTCAGTAGCATTGATGTCTGAGTAAGGGCAGCTGCTGCCACTGCACGGCGCGCCCACCCTCGGTGGGCCGTCGTCCACCTCCATGATCCTGACGTCGTTCTCCTCAGCATGAGCCCTGGACGAGCGCCTGCATTCACCGGAGCATCAGGTTGGCCTACCGCCGCACCAGCTGGCCCCTCAGCATCGCCTGTAGCTTCACCATCCCTCATAGGGTGCACAGCCTGAGCAAGGATGACTAGAGGTAGAAGATAACTATGGCAGGGTGGCTTTTTGAAAAAAAAAATTCTAGTAAGCTCCTCTCAAAGGGGTATGGACCTACGGTGCACGAGTTAACAAGTTCAGGAGGGCAGATATCGGTTTTGAGAGTTCGTGGACCTAAGTGACACAGGGTCACAAGTTTAAGGGCCGCCAGTGTATTTAACCCTAAAGTTTTTAAATAACCCTGTTTTGACCCAGATGAGACTCAAAACCAAGTTTAGAGACCGGGATGACACAACTGAACAAAATTGAAGACCTAAACGGGTGATTTGCAAGTTTAGGGACTGGAATGACACAGCCGAACAAGTTTAGGGACCGAGATGACACAGATGAACAAGTTTGAGGACCTAAACGGTCAATTTGTGAGTTTAGGGACCGGGATGACACAGCGGTACAAGTTTAAGGACCGCTGGTGCACTTTACTCTATATTAAACAAGTTGATTATGGGTACATTAAGCAAATAATTAAATTGCTAAGGAACAGTAGGGGTTTGGTGTTCCAAGGACTTCAATCAATGCTCAAAATACACCAAAGTCATTTAAGCATTTTCCTAATTCACTTTTATATTTATTAAACATGAAAAAGGCATTTAAACACACTTAAAGTAATTAAAGTAAGCTATAATTATCAAAATAGTACCAAACTTTTTATGAAGTCAGGTATTAGCATGTAAAGCATACATAAAAAGTTTCATGATTAAATCATAATTATTTTAACCTATAAAAAATCATGGAAGGTCCATTTATTAATTAAAAGAGATAATTTCAAAGCATGCAAAAACTATTTATTTTCACTATTTCATATTTTTCCTAGATAGATAACATCATTGAAAAGCTACACAAAAAGTTTCATAATTTTATCATGCTTCTATATTTAGTTATGGATTAAACAAGAATCAGCACTTTTAATCATTTTCTGAAAATCAAAACCGATTGAAATTCTTTTGTTATTCAGCCCCTTTCCACCCTTAGTCACTGACAGGCGGCCCCCGGGTCACGCCCGCGGTGACCATGGCACAGACGCCGTTGACTGGCGGGTTCTTACCAGCGGTGACCTCGCCAGTGACGAGGTCAACTTCGGCGGACTCGGCTCACTCGCGCGCGCACGCTAGTGGTGATAGTTGACCGGTTAGAGCACAACAGCAAGCATGTCGGCGGCCATGATGGCCCAGCGGTGCCCCGGCGCGGCGGAGATGACCGACGGCGGCACCCCCAGTGACGGCGATGACACCAACAGACTTAGAAATACATAACAGACCTATCTAAGCTACCGATTAATCGAGTTAGGGCTCCGCGCGAGCTTGCCCGCGACCATGGCGGCACGGCAGTGCGGCGGTGATTCGGCGGCTACACCACGGTAGAGTCAAATTAGAGGACATGGGCATGACTAGGATCTCACTGTGACATCATAACACTAGATGGTTGGGTTGGAGACACGGCGGAGCTGGGTGGTCAGCAGTGAGGACGACAGCGGCGGCGCGAACTGGCATCGCGGCGGCGTTCCGGTGGCTTCGGAGCGCGTATGTGAAAAGATGTGAGATGGTGAGCATCAAGGAGTCACAAGGAGATCAAAATGACAGGCGATGGGGCAGGAGGTGCTCTATGGAAACCTAGCCATGGCGAGGTGGCTTGCGGCGGTCATGGCTTGCCGCCGCGGCGAGAATGGCGTGCGTGGGTGATTCGGGTGGAGAGAGCTGACGCGAGCGGGTCGACGAGAAGCGCATGGGCGAGGCAAAGCTGCAAGGGCAAGCTATCTAGTAGAGGTGCAATGGCGGTGGCCAATTTTACTGGAGGCTGGAGGAGCTAGGCGACAGCGAGAAGGAAACAAAGAGGACGACGGCGGCCGTGCTGAACTTAAGTCAACACAGCGACACTTCTGGGTGTACCAGCAGCTTCGCGAGCTCGGCCATGTGGACAGCCGCGCGTCCACGCATGAGAGGTGGTGCAGAGGTGACCAAACGGTGCATGGCGGTGAGAGAAGCAGGTGAGCTGCTGCTCGGTGCTACTGTTCACGCCTGAACATGCATTTTCTCCCCCTCTTTTTCTCCTAATTTAGCGCAGAAACTTGTCAGCTTCAATAACAAAAGTCGTTCATCTTCATGTCGACTTCAACTTTGCTTACAGACTTGAGCTCTAATCTCTAATTCTAAACAGTTAGAGAGATTTTGAATGAGCAGAGGTACTTTGAAACTGATTTCGAAAATTCAGTTAGTTTGAAAATTTTGGTTTGGTTAAGCAACTCTAGTAATTAATTAGAGGTTAAACATCTATCAACTTTAATACCCAATTGCACAGTATCATAACTCAAGTATAGGACTAAGCAATGAAATAAAAGTTGTACCAGTTTTATTCATGAAAATGGATTTAAAACTACCCAAAAATTGAACTTAATAGGCGCGTTCGCTGGTCTGGACCATCCAGACCAGCCGGCTGACCCCCTCACAAAACATTGTTTGTCGATGTTTCGGACCGGCGGGCCCTCAACCAACTAGTAAAAATGTACTGCGTGCCCCTAATCCCAGATAGTGATGCAAAGAGACACAAGGTTTAAACTGGTTCGGGCAATGGGTGCTCTACGTCTAGTCTGAGAGATCGATCTTGTATTCCTTGCACCGAAATGCTCATAGTAGGGGGTTACAAGCAAGGCAAGAGAGGGAGCTAGTCCCAGGTCTCTACGTGGAGCGGCGTGGATTGCTTGAGATGTTGATCTTAGACGGTGGGGAGGTGTGCTCATTACAGAGTCTCGAGCGTGTGTTCGTCTACCTCGTGAACCCATCTATGCCTAGGTGTGTGCGAGCGTGAGAGTGAGTTTGTCTTCCTATACGTGTTCATCTATCTCATGCGCTCGGGTCCCCTAGAAATGGCCCCGATCCCTCCCTTTTATAGTTGAAGGGGGGACAGGGGTGATACATGTGTTAGCTACGTGGCGTCGTGCGAACAGAGGCGGCATGTCTGAGCCCTGTAGCCTGTTACTATGGCAGCATGGTTGATGGAGTGGTCCTGCCCTTGAAGTGCTAGAGCAACGCGCCAGTCACATCCGATCTTATGCGACGTGGGAGCTCCAGTGATAGCTTGACGCAGGGCCTGGCAAGCGACGTGCTGGTTGCTGTGTGTTGACCACGTGAAGAGCCGAGGCTTAGTTGGTGCCAAGGCCGAGCCGTCGTGGGGGCTCGGTGGGCATGAATCCTGAGGTTGCCGAGACCCTAAAGTAGACTGCCGAGGCGTGGAGGGAGCAGTTGGTCCTGTACACTGATTCTGAGGCTATAGTAACCCAGACCTGACTCTGCACGCCGCGATGTTCCCGGAGCAGGGGTTAGATAGCACAGCGTAGTACGGGCACCGGTCATGGGCACAGCATCGAGCACAGCGACCGGTAACCCCTGCCCCGTCCTATCCTAGACGGCATGGCTTCGATGTGACTGACGTCCCATCGGCCACTCTGCTGTGTCGAGCCGTCGTTCGGCTGATATCGCGGGAGCGTTTGAGCGCATCGGTCGAATGTGACGTCTTGTCCGAGAAGTTGGCCGAGGCGGAGGCGACGGGGTTGTTTTGCTGAGCCAGCCTTGAGTCAAGGCAGAGAATTAGCGTCTCATCGAGGCTATATGTGCGGGGCCTCGAGCGAGATGGAGAATCGGTTCCCCAGCCGAGGCCTTTCGCGCGAGACCTCGAGCGAGGTGAAAAATCGGTAGATCGTCCGTGGCCTCTTGTGCGAGGCCCCGAGCGAGGTGAAGATTCGGTAGGCCGTCCGAGGCCTTCTGTGCGAGGCCTCTAGCGAGGCGGGGAGTAGGTGGCTTCGGACATGGCCGGGGTTTAGCCAATAGTTGTCCCTTGGCTTTGATTTTGACGGGGTCTAAGCGATTTTTTTTAATTGTTGCTTAGGGGACCCCTTCTCGTGGTACCCGATAGTAGCCCTCGAGCCTCAGGGAGAGTGTGAGCGCTCTCTTTGAGGTTTTGATGAGACTCGGCTCGTAGCAGCTCCTGGCGGGGATGGTGTTTCGCACTCGAGGCCTCGGTGGGTGTAGCCCCCGAGGCCCTAGAGGAGTGGATTTATTCCTCCAGGGGCTTTTCTTACGTTTTGAGAGGGGTTTTATTGCGTTTACCGAGCCCATGAGTGCGAGTTCGGGTCATTGAGCCTCGACAAGGTTGCAGGAAGAGCCCCCTAGCCTCTACGCGGAGCGAGAGGTCCGTCAGAGGTTCCCCTGGCTTTTTGTGCGGCCTTCACGTATCCTTTTCGTCCGGAAGGAGGGGTGGAGGGTGCCTGCTACCCTCGATGGGCATGAGTAGTGACACCCCTAGTGAGCTCTTATCGGGTAAGTCCGAGTGGAGGCCCATGCCCCGTTCGATAGGGGTCGGCTAGCGGTCCAGAGACGCACTCCAAGAGTACCAGAGGGCTTCTCTAGTGGGTGCCAGGGCGATTCGATGGGCCCTAGTGGCTCGGTGCCTCCCTACGGTGGGATCCCATTAGGAGACCTCCCTGCCAGTCTCAGACACAACTTAGGGCATCCCGAGCGATCGTTTGCTTAGGCCTTGGCCATGCGCGGGCTCGCCCATAGTTGTCCTTAACTCTACTGCCCTGGGGCGGCTATCGAAACCCTCGGGGGCCCAGCCTTCGAACCCCTGGACCGTAACGGGCTCGATGCCCTTTATCACGTTTTTCTGGGCCTTTGAGCGTGAGCTCGGGTCGCTTGTCTTTGTCCTAGGTGCAGGAAGAGCCCTCGAGCCTCCGCATGAAATGAGAGGGCGGTCGGGGGTTCCCCTAGCTTTTTGTGCGACCCTTGCGCATCCTTTTCATTCGGACGGAGGGGTTGTTTGCCAAGCCCCCTTGAGTGCGAGCCTAGGTCGCTGGGTCTCAGCGAAGTTGCAGGAAGAGCCCCCTAGCCTCTGCATGGAGCGAGAGGGCCATCAGGGGTTCCCCTGGCTTTTGGTGCAACCCACGCGCGTCCTTTTTGTTCGGACAGAGCGGTTGTTTGTCGAGCCCCCTTGAGTGCGAGCCTGGGTCGCTGGGTCTCAGCAACGTTGTAGGAAGAGCCCCCTAGCCTCTGCACAGAGCGAGAGGGCCATCAGGAGTTCCCCTGGCATTTTGTACGACCCTCGCGCATCCTTTTCGTTCGGAAGGAGGGGTTGTTTGCTGAGCCCCCTCGAGTGCGAGCCTGGGTCACTGGGTCTCGGCAAGGTTGCAGGAAGAGCCCCTAGCCTCTGCATGGAGCGAGAGGGTCATCAGGGGTTCCCCTGGCTTTTTGTACGACCCTCGCGCATCCTTTTCGTTTGGAAGGAGGGGTGGAATATGCCAGGCTACCCTCGATGGGCGCGAGTGGTGGCACTTCCGGTGAGCTATTATCGGGTAAGTCTGAGTGGAGGCCCATGCCCCATTCGATAGGGGTCGGCTAGCGGTCCAGAGACGCACTCAAAGAGTACCAGAGGGTTTCTCTAGTGGGTGCTGAGGCCGTTCAATGGGCCCAGTGGCTCGGTGCCTCCCTATGGTGGGATCCCATTCGGAGACCTCCCTACCGGTCTCGGACACGACTTAGGGTGTCCCAAGCATTTCGCTTGCTTGGGTCACGGCCCCGTATGGGCTCGCCCATAGTTGTCCCTGACTCTATTGCCCTGGGGTGGCTATCAAAACCCTCGGGGGCCCAGCCTTCGAACCCCCTAGACCATAACGGGCTCGGTGCCCAGTTCCTTTGTCTGAAAGGAATCGGGTGGGGGATATTCCCCCCCATCGGTTTGACAATAGTAGGCGCGCCTTATGAGGCGATTTTCTCAGGGAGGCGGAATGGCGCCTGCCACTGCAGCGGTCGGACGCGATGTCGTGTCAGCGGATGGAACATAACTGTTCACGCGATTAATGAGGAAAAGGTGGGTACGTGGGCGGTAAAATCGTATCTAGATTAACTATGCCGGATCTGAGGGAAACTTTCCCAATTTCATCGCCCGCCTATTTCGCCTCCTTCCTGCATAAATACACAATGAGCCTCGCCCCTCCCCTCCTTACCTTGTCTGCATTCGCCTTTGCCGCCCTTGAGCCATTACTAGAACAGAGAGCGCCGAGAAGAAGGAGAGAGAGGGGCGAGGTAGAGAGAGTGAGAGAGGCTCACCGCCGCAGTCGTATTCTCCGTCGCACCCATGGCCGGCGCCGTTGTCATTGAGGCGGACCCTTGGGGTCAGTCCGACGTATCCATGGAGACGCTCTAGTTGCTCGTCGACGACGGCCTTCTCAGTCCAACTTATCCATGGAGCAATGCCTTGAGTTTGGCGAGGGCTTCTTCGGCCTCGAGGGTCCAAGAAAAGCGTTCTGATTTCCTCAAGAGGCGGTATAGAGGCAAGCCTTTTTCACCAAGGTGCGAGATGAAGCGGCTTAGGGCCGCAAGGCATCCCATAACCCTCTATACTCCCTTGAGGTCTCGGATCGGCCCCATGTTGGTCACTGCCGAGACCTTCTCTGGGTTGGCTTCGATGCCACGTTCTGAGACTATGAATCCTAAAAGCATGCCTTAGGGGACCCCGAAGACACACTTTTCAGGGTTAAGCTTGATGCCCTTTCCCCTGAGGCATCTAAAGGCTACTTCCAAGTCGCTGACAAGATTACTGGCCTTCCTAGACTTGACCACGATGTTGTCCACGTAGGCCTCGATGGTCCACCTGATGTGCTCGCCAAAGACATGGGTCATGCACCGCTGGTATGTGGCCCCTGTGTTTCTAAGTCCGAACGGCATAGTCACATAGCAGTACATGCCAAATGGTGTGATGAAAGAAGTCGCAAGCTGGTCAGACTCTTTCATCTTGATCTGATGGTAACCGGAATACGCATCAAGGAAGGATAGGGTTTCACATCCTGTAGTGGAGTCGATGATTTGATCGATTTGGGGTAATGGGAAAGGGACTTTTGGACATGCTTTGTTTAGACTAGTGTAGTCTACACACATTCTCCACTTCCTATTTTTCTTCTTAACTAATACAGGATTAGCTAACCACTCCGGGTGGGATACTTCTTTGATGAATCCAGCCGCCAAAAGCTTCTACACCTCCTCACCAATGGCCCTACGCTTTTCCTTGTTGAATCGGCGTAGGCGCTGCTTCACCAGCCTAGAGCCGGCCCAGATGTCTAATGCGTGCTCGACGACCTCCCTCGGTATGCCCGGCATGTCCAAGGGACTCCATGCGAACATGTTGGCATTCGCGTGGAGAAAGTCGACGAGCACGGCTTCCTATTTGATGTCGAGGGTGGCGCTGATCCTCAACGCCCGATCGTCGGGGCAGGTGGGGTCGACCGGGACAAGCTTGACGGCCTCCGCAGGCTCGAAAGTCCCGGCACGATGCTTGGAGTCGGGCACCTCGCTACCGAGTTGGTCGAGGTTAACGATGAGGGTCTCGGCCTCTACAATAGCCTCAGCGTACTCGATGCACTCGATGTCGCAGTCGTATGCATGCTCGTACGTGGACTCGATAGTGATGACGCCATTGGGGCCCAGCATCTTGAGCTTGAGATACGTGTAGTTGGGGACCGCCATGAACTTGGCGTAGCACGGCCGCCCTAGGATGGCGTGGTAGGTTCCCTTGAACCCAACCACCTCGAAGGTGAGGACCTTCTTGCGGTAGTTGGAGGGAGTACTGAAGCAGACGGGCAGGTCAATGCGCCCAAGGGGCCGCGTGTGTTTCCCTAGCACAATGCCGTGGAAAGGCGCGGTGCCACCCCGGAGCTGCGACTAGTCGAGCTCTAGGAGCTCTAGGGTGTTGGCGTAGAGGATGTTGAGGCCGCTGCCTCCGTCCATCAATACCTTAGTGAGCCGAGTATTGCCAATGATGGGGTCGACGACAAATGGGTACTACCCGGGGTTCGGGACGTAATCGGGATGGTCATCCCGGTCAAAGGTGATAGCCTCCCGAGACCAGTTGAGGTACCAAGGAGCAGCCACCTTCACCGAGAAGACCTCCCGGCGCTCCCTCTTCCGCTGGCGTGCCGTGAGGCACGCTGAAGGCCCACCGAAGATCATGAAGGCGTTGTGCACTTCAAGGAATCTGTCATCCTTGTCGTCGTCCTTGTCGCCGGTGCCCCTCCTCTTGGCATTGTCATCGGGGAGCCCGAGCTTGGCATAGTAACGCCGAAGCATGGTGCATTCTTCAAGGGCATGCTTCACCGGGCCCTGATGGTAAGGGCAGGATTTCTTAAGCATATCGTCGAAGAGCCCGGGGCCTCTGGGGCCTCAGGGATTTTTGCGCTCTACGGCCATGACTAGGCCGGCCTCAAGGACTTCCTGCTTCCCCTGGTGACCCTTCTTCTTTTTCTTGGGGAGGTGGGGAACCAAGCCCCTAGGGGCCTCGTCCCTCCGCTTCCCCTTGGCGTTGTTGTCGAGGAAGATTGCCCCAATGGCCTCTTCGCTCGAGGCGAAGTTGGTGGCGATGTCGAGGAGTGCGGCCGCCGAGGTTGGCACATTCCGGCCCAATTCTCAGACCAGGTCTCGGCAGGTGGTGCCAGAGAGGAAAGCCTGGACAATTTCTGTGTCGCCAACGCTAGGCAACTCAGTGCATTTCTTAGAGAAGCACCGGATGAAGTCTCGGAGCGACTCGTCCGGGCCCTGGCGACAACTTTTGAGGTCCTAGGAGTTCCTAGGGCGCACGTACATGCCCTGAAAGTTCCCGACGAAGATCCTTACCAAGTCACGCCAGTCGTGGATCTATGAGGGAGGGAGATGTTCAAGCCAGGCCTGCGCTAAGTCTGACAGGAACAACGGGAGGTTGCGGATGATGAGCAGGTCATCGTCCACGCCACCTAGCTAATAAGCCAGGCGGTAATCGGCCAGCCAAAGTTCAGGATTAGTCTCGCCGCTGTACTTCGTGAGGTTGGCTAGTTGCCAAAACCGGGCCGAGAAATGAGCAACGCGGATAGCTCTACTAAAAACTCGAGGGCCAGGTGGCTCAGGAGAAGGGCTGCGGTCCTCCCCACTATCGTAGCGGCCACCTCGGTGCGGATGGTAGCCCCAGGTAGGCCCCTCATTGTCATGGCGCCATCGTCTACTGACCACCTCATGGTCACTCTGCGCCTCGCGTCGGTTGTCGAGGCGGTCGTGCAGCAAGGGGACCCTGTTGATTGACGGTGCGCGAGCGGGTTCAGGATGAGCCGAGGCCTCCCTGTCCTACCGAGGCGGTGTCGTGGGAAGGTCCGAGGCGCCTCCGCGCCGTCAAGAGGCAGAACTCTCGACCTGCTGCACCGTGACGGTCTCGAGGAGATCTCGGAGCTCACTGTGGACCCATCGTCCCTCCGTGGTAGAGGGCTCGGGCATTGTTCGGACTAGCATCGCCACAGCCACGATGTTCTGGCTAGCGCGATTGAAGATTAGGGGTTGCTCACCCCCTTCATCATCGTTAATGCAGTGGTGGACGTCGTGGGCCCTCCGCCATCACCGTGACCCTGCTGCTCCTGCTTGAGAGTGTCTCGGAGCTGCTACAGAAGGAGTCGGTCCTGCTCGACCTTGGCTTGAAGCTCACGGAGCTGCTCCAGGTCCGGGCGTCGAAGTTGTCCAGGGGCAAGGCTCTCATTCCGCGTTGTCGGTGGGACAACACATGAAGGTGTAGCATCGCCTACTCCCTAGCGAAGCGAGGTACAGTTGCGTGTCCCCTCATCCTCATTGCCCATGCTCGGCATCCCGAGTCCGATGTGGAAGCACTCACGAGTGGGATCATAAGTGCCCTCGTCGCCAGAGTCAGAGTAGCCGAAGCAGTAGTCGCTGGCGGCTAGGAAGCGGCGCATGGCTTTAGGGTCATGAAGTCTGGAGAAGTCCGCTCCATCCCACGCCTCATCCTCCTCTGAGGAGTCAGCATGGGTGTGAGTCGAAGTCGTGGTGCCGAAGTCAAGGGCGAAGTGTTGGTGGCGTCCTAAGGGCTCTATGTGAGCAGAAGCGTAGGCAGAAGCATAGGTGGCAGCGGCATTTCTCAACCCAAAGGGGTACAGGGATGGTGCCATCGCCAGGCTTTGCTCCACCGAAGTCAACTCCTCAAGACATGGCGGGGTAGAGCTTGATGATGGGGCATCGTCGTGTGCCACCGCCGTCTTTCTCTTATCCAGGCTCAGGCTAGACAGGTCCCCAACCAGGGACCTTGTGCCAACAGCTGGGCATGGGATACCGGTGGAGCGCGGCGTGTCGCCCTGAGTTCACGTGGTGTCGGGGTGGCCCCGCTCGCGTCGTGCTTGGTGAGCACGACGAGAGCGGCCGCCCGGGCGCCGCCTATGCCTAGGTTGTGGGTGCGTGATGTCATCATCAGTCAGTGGGGCTCGGGGTGTGAGAAGTACCATATCGTACTCACATCCTAGAGACATGAACTCTAGGCTCCCGAACTAGATCACCGTGCCAAGACGCAGTGGTCGTACGGGATCTGCCATCTGAAACTCGTTAGGGGGATGAAGCTGACACACAGAGCCCCTACCTGGTGCGCCAACTATCGGTGTTTCGGACCGGCGGACCCTCAACCAACTAGTAAAAATGTACTGCGTGCCCCTAATCCTGGATGGTGATGCAAAGAGACACAAGGTTTATACTGGTTCGGGCAATGGGTGCCCTACGTCCAGTCTGAGAGATCGATCTTGTATTCCTTGCACCGAAATGCTCGTAGTAGGGGGTTACAAGCAAGGCGAGAGAGGGAGCTAGTCCTAGGTCTCTGCGTGGAGCGGCGTGGATTGCTTGAGATGTTGATCTCAGGCGGTGGGGAGGCGTGCTCGTTACAGAGTCTCGAGCGTGTGTTTGTCTACCTCGTGAACCCGTCTATGCCTGGGTGTGTGTGAGCGTGAGAGTGAGTCTGTCTTCCTATACGTGTTCATCTATCTCGTGCGCTCGGGTCCCCTACAAACGGCCCCGATCCCTCCCTTTTATAGTTGAAGGGGGATAGGGGTGATACATGTGTTAGCTACGCGGCGTCGTGCGAATAGAGGCGGCATGTCCGAGCCCTGTAGCCTATTACTGTGGCGGCATGGTTGATGGAGTGGTCCTGCCCTTAAAGTGCTGGAGCAACGCGCCGGTCACATCCGATCTTGTGCGACGTGGGAGCTCCAGTGATACCTTGACGCAGGGCCTGGCAAGTGACGTGCTGGTTGTTGTGTGTTGACCGCGTGAAGAGCCGAGGCTCAGTTGGTGCCGAGGCCGAGCCATCGTGGGGGCTCGGCGGGCGCAAATCCCGAGGTTGCCGAGACCCTAAAGTAGACTGCCGAGGCGTGGAGGGAGCAGTTGGTCCTGTACACTGATTCCGAGGCTATAGTAACCTGGACCTGACTCCGCACGCCGCGATGTTCCCGGAGCAGGGGTTAGATAGCACAGCGTAGTACGGGCGCCGGTCGTGGGCACAACACCGAGCACAGCGACCGGTAACCCCTGCCCCGTCCTGTCCTGGACGGCATGGCTTCGATGTGACTGACGTCTCGTCGGCCACTCCGCTGTGTCGAGCCGTCGTTCGGCTGATATCGCGGGAGCGGTTGAGCGCACCGGTCGGACGTGACGTCTTGTCCGAGAAGTTGGTCGAGGCGGAGGCGACGGGGTTGTTTTGCCGAGCCGGCCTTGAGTCGAGGCGGAGAATTGGCGTCTCGTCGAGACTGTACGCGCGGAGCCTCGAGCGAGACGGAGAATCGGTTCCCCCAGCCGAGGCCTTTCGCGCGAGACCTCGAGCGAGGCGGAAAATCGGTAGATCGTCCGAGGCCTCTCGTGCAAGGCCCCGAGCGAGGCGGAGATTCGGTAGGCCGTCCGAGGCCTTCCGTGTGAGGCCTCTAGCGAGGCGGGGAGTAGGTGGCTTCGGACATGGCCGGGGTTTAGCCAATAGTTGTCCCTTGGCTTTGATTTTGACGGGGTCTAAGCAATTTTTTCGATTGTTGCTTAGGGGACCCCTTCTCGTGGTACCAGGCACTGTTCATCAACCAGCCGCTACAATATTTCTCTATCACAAAACCAGCCAGTTTCAGCCAAGTTTCTGACCAGCAAACGGGGCCAATAGCTGATTCTCAAAGACTTAGGCATAAATGGCCAAGTTAGAAAACCATCCTCAAATTCAATCTTTGGGCTCCAAATTAAACATGTTTGACTTAAAATCACTTTTGAAATTTTGATTCTACATTATAAAGCACACTTTGTACTACAAATTTCATTTTAATAAAATTTTACTTATTTAAGCAAATTCACATATATAAATTCACAAAGTTTCTTAATTACTAATATTGACATCATTTCATGTAACATATGAAACATCACAATTGCAACATATAAATCATACATATGCAACATGGACATGGCATAATTGAAACATGGAATGTATTAATGAAACAATACTTGATTATTATGCATAATGATGCTCATGATCAAGTTTTAACTGCTTTTTAACATCTGGGATGTTACACCAGCTACATGCACTGACATTGCCATACCTCCGGGGATAGTTAGGCCCTCACCAATGGGTGAATCCTGCAGCGATGCATGAGCTAGAATATTAATTCTTCACCATTGGAGATCAACTAAACCATGCTCTCAGAGAGGAATCAAATCCAAAATAGAATTCAGTTTTTAATCATTAAACAATTATTCCTGTGAGGACAAAGGAGAGAAAGAAGAAGAGGGAAAACCGAACCCACCACTGGAGATGTAAGAGGCAAAATGAAACTTACATGCCTTTTTACCAGGAATTGAATCCGCCGCTGGAGAAGGCATTAAACTGCGTGGTGCACATCTGGGTAACCATGTTGGCGCACTTCTCGGTGATCTACACTTCCACCGTGTCGCCCTACTTCATAGGCTTCTTCTTGGACGTCGTGGACATGGCCTCTAGTGCGTAGTCAATCGTGATGGTATCTTGGTCCATCCGCCCTTGGGGTTCACGAGCTTCACGATCACCTGCCCACCGATCGACTCGATGATGCGGCGGGCTAGGAATGCCTTGTTTGAATGCATATCAATTGATGATGAATGCAACAATTTTCTTGGTGGCCCAATTTTGTTGTTTTTGGACGAATAGGATCATGTACTAACAGCCTGTTCGCTTGCTCGTAAACGATCATAAATTTCTAACCAGAAACAGTGTTTTTCTCTCACACCAAACCAGCCAGCAGTAAATAATCCACGATACGATACGGCCTACCGAACAGGCTGTAAGCTTATAGTTTCATCCCCACACAATGTGTTTAAATCTCGTGTGTCTTACATCTTCGTGTCGCACCTTTCCGTATTTATCATGCGTCATATGCTATTTATTTTATATATAACTTTTTAATACCATGAATCAAAATTCTATGTTTAGAGAGACGGTTTTATCTTCCATTTTTTTAAGATTGCCACGTCTTAAAACCTGATGTACGAAACCTTCCACTAAGGCTAGCATAATGCTAAATAGTCGTAAGAATTCATCGTTTAGGGTGAGTAGATAAAAATTAATAGTAAAAGATATGCATCAAAGTGTGATGAAATACTACTATGTCAAATACCGTGTGAAATAAAATACTCCTGTGTCAAAGTGTCTGCTATAGGAGGGAGTGTGGTACTAGTATTTGTATTTATATTAAAAACAACTCCACTCTATCCAATTTTGTGATTGGCTGGTTGCACTTTCACCTATAGTAAAAACACAGTCCTCGCCGTGTTTTTATTTCCACCCACGCACGGCATGGCATACCCGCCCTCGTACAACCACTCGAGGCGGTTGTCCTTTCCATTGATCTCCTTTCCCTAGCGTCGCAAATCCTCCTCTCCTCACCAAGCCACGCGGCACGGCACGCTCCTCCCCCCCCCCCCCCCCCCCCCCGTCTGGTTGCCCATCTCCCTTCTGTCCCTATCCGCGCCGCCGCTCCTCGCGTCAGTCCAGGGCAGAGCTCAGGTCTCTCGATCTCCCCCTTCGCTGCCAGTTGCTGCAGTTCCCAAGAGAAAAATGCATATTTGGGACTCCAAACAACGCGCTTCGTAAATTTGGGACTCCAAACATCGTCTTCGTAAAAATAACCCTTCAGACGTTGGACTCTTGATTTCCTTGACATTTGGTGTATTTCATATCTTTTTTAATATAAATACATGTATTTCTGTCCTAATCGGACCCTTTTGCCCTTCTGGCGTTTTGCACTTGGATACGAGATCGATCGTTCTATCTCCCAGCGTCGAACCCCGATGTATCCCTGATCGCGCTAGCCGTTCCATCTCCCCACCGCCGCCATTCCTCGACGCGCCGGCAAGGATGGACATCCTCCCGATGATCTGGACGCCCGCCAGCTCGCAAGAGCTTTGGCGTCCCAGTAACAGCCCTGGACGTGGTGGCCGCGCCGGCTGAGGGCTTGGCAGCGCCGGCTGAGGGCCTGGACGTGCTGGCAGAAGCCACGATCAGTGCTCTAGCCCTAGCGAGAACTCATGAGTGCTTAATATTGTGTGATATGCCATGAATTTTAATCTATTACATGTCCCAGCACGAGCCATTTTTTGTGCATTTTTATCTATTTTTATGAATTTTTACTGTATTTTAAGGCCAGCCAACATGGCCAGGCATGCCCAGGCGGCGGCCAGCACGCCCAGCGAGCCAGCATGCACCGGCGGCGGCCAGCTATCCTGGCCAACGAGCCAAACCGAGCCCAAGGCCTCTACGTGAGGCCACAGGGCCAAAATCGTCCATCCAGGTCACAAATACATGTATTAAAAATAAAAAGGATGAAATACATCTAATGTCATGAAAATAAAGAGTCTAACATTTGGGGACTATTTTTACGAAGACAATGTTTAGAGTTCTAAATCTACAAAGCGTATTGTTTGGAGTCCCAGACATGTAATTTTGTCGGTTCCCAATCACTCGAGATTTGTGGTTGGTTCCGTTTCGGTTGCGAATCCTTTCCGTCCCGTTGGAATTCGAAATTTGAAACGGCCGCGGCCGCTCGCCATCCAATATTCCCCTTCGGCCCTTCCTTCCTTCTTCTCCTTCCTGTCCCTCCTCCACAAGGTGAGAAACTGAGAAGGAAGAGCACCCACTCCCCTCGTCCCCACCGCTCCCTCGATTCGGTTCCGTCCCCTCGCCCCTTGGGCGTCTCCGCGGCTGGATGGCGTCTCCCCCGCCCTTCGATCTCTGCAGCGACCTCGACGACGACGACATCGACGAACCCGTCACCGCCGTCCCCAAGGATCGCCATCTCCCTGCCGCCGCCCCCACGCCCAACGGCCTCAACGACCACCTCCTCCGCTTCACCCGCAGCTTCCAGCGCACCACCCAAAACCCTAACCCTAGCCCCAATCCGCCTCCGCCTCCAGGTACTGTACGGTCGTCTCTTCTCGCTCCATTGTTTTTCCTCTCCTTTCAATCTATTCTCTCTTCGCAGAAGCCGCCGCCGAAGAACAAGTCGGGAAGGTCAAGCTCGCCGGCCGCCGCCGCCTATGCAAGCTCGCCACCACCGCCACCGTCACTCAGCAAGTGGATGAGGAGGAGGTGGATGGCGACAACCAGGACGACGGCGAAAGCATATTCGACATCCTAGATGACCTCACCACCCGATTCGACTCTCTATCCGTCCAGAAACCCGGCCCCACCGAGAGGCCCAGGACACAGCAGCTCACCCCTCTGCCCTGCGCCATCACCGTGGACGACCTAGATGACCAGAGCGCAGATGCTGGGGATGCCCATCCTGGCGCCTCCTCGCCCGTTCAAAGTTCTAGTTCTGATGAAGCTACGGTCACCACCAGACGCCCTCAGGTCAAGATTGAAACTACTTCAGTCTCCTCAGCCTGTACCCATTATGCCTGTGATGACGTCCGTGGCAAGGGGAAGAACAAAGGGACAGCCAAGCTAAATAGGGTATCAAAGGCCTCATCCTTTGTTAATTCTTATTCCGACTCTGATTATGACAACTGTGGGGAGGACCAAGGAACAGGAACAACTTATGCTGTTAAGCAGGTAAGAAACAAGGCATTCACAAGGAGACCACCCAAGATCTCAACATTCAGGAACAATGACCTCAGTGATGATGAGCTGGGTCAGGAGAAGGAGAATCTTGGAGCTGTGGAGAACAATGCTGAGGATGTTGGATGGGAGAAGACGGAGGACTTCAAGATGCATCCAACTGGAACTGCTGCAACATCCAAGCCATACAAGCTCCCAGGAAAGATATTCAAGATGCTTTTCGCCCACCAGCGTGAGGGCCTCCGTTGGCTCTGGGTTCTGCACTGCAGGGGAACCGGAGGAATCCTAGGGGATGACATGGGCCTTGGCAAGACGATGCAGGTTTGCCATGCTCAGCTCCCCCTTTCTCGAGCTTTTCCAGATTACATTAAGGCTTAGAGGGGTTTTACTGTTACTGCTGACGCCACTTTGCTGTCTGCCCTTCTTTTAACTCAGGGCTGTAACTGTTTATTGGGCTTGTTTTCTCAATTAGTTGTAGGGGCAGGATAGGCTTTTGTTTACTTTCCGATGCATAGCTTCCTGTCCTTGTAATAATTTACAGAAGTGTGAACATGCACACCCACATTGTTCTGTTCTGTTTTTTTTTTCTGTATTTATTTATGAAGCTGAAATCAGTTTCTTTCAGACAGAAGCTTAGACCTCTTTTGTTGGCTTGTTGTCCTATAAGCTAGTCATTTCCCAGTTGGCTTCATATTATGCATCTGTTCACAATTTCACCTCTTTTGCCAGCAGTTCATTTAGCTAAGAAATCCACTAATGGAATCGTGCAACCTTATTTCTGCTGCAGGTTGCTGCATTTCTGGCTGGATTGTTTCATTCTCGTCTAGTCAAGAGGGTGCTCATTGTTGCTCCAAAGACACTTCTGGCTCATTGGACCAAGGAGCTTTCAATTGTTGGCCTTAAAGAGAAGATCAGAGAGTATAGCACACTATATATCTTTTGTCAATTCCATAGGATCCAGTCCTGTAAGTTGGTGCTAATCATCTTTTCCTTTCCATTTTTGACAGCTACTCTGGCCCTAGCACAAATATTCGCAGTTATGAACTCCAATATGCCTTCAAGGTAAATTCTTGTACCACAAAGGTATCTTCCGTAAGGATTATTCTTGATCTAGCTTATTGTAACATGGCATTGTGTAGCACTTAAAAGTTTGAACAGTTTAAACTAAATTCATGAATCCCTCCCAAAATGTTGCAATTTGTCCTGGCAAATGTTTAACTCCATCTTTTTACAGGAGGGTGGTATCCTCCTAACCACCTATGACATTGTCCGGAACAACTACAAGCTAATAAGAGGCAACTCCTACAACAATGATGATGATGATGAGGAAGGAACATTGTGGAATTACATAATTCTTGATGAGGGGCATCTAATAAAAAACAATAAGACACAAAGGGCCCAAAGCTTGTATGAAATACCTTGTGCCCATCGCATTGTGATCAGTGGGACACCTATTCAAAATAACTTGAAGGTATCCATCACCCCATTCCTCGATTCCTGCTGATGGATAAGTCTCATGTGTGGCTGGTCTTTGTGGGGCTGTGATGCTCACATGGTTATGGTCCTTGTGGCTGTTTTCTGTTTTTAGGACAGCATCTTAGACTAGAGGACAGCATCTTAGAGGACAGCATCTTAGACTAGAGGACATCATCTTAGCTAGGACAGCATATTAGCATCTTAGACTAGCATCTTAGACTAGCATCTTGGCATATGCTTGGCTGGCTAGCAGCCTATAAATATGTAACCCCAACCCCTCAGGTTGGTATGGCATTTGTGTGAGCTTGTGTGAGAAATAGACAAGAAAATTGCCCCAACTCCTAGTGTCATCCTCTCTCGATGAGAGTAAGAATTCTCCTACTACCAAGAGTGAGAATTCAGCGACTAACACCTGCAACTTTGTATTTTATGTGCTATAGTACATGTTTTGCAAGTAAGTCTTATTATCATTGCAGGAAATGTGGACTCTGTTCAATTTTTGTTGCCCAGATGTCTTGGGTGATAAACAACAGTAATACCATACAGTCCATTACTCTCTATTTTTCCTGTACTCCCAAAGTTGCTTGACTGCCCTATCTAATGCCATCTATTTCTCTGTATTGTTACAGGTTCAAAATAAGGTTTGAAACGCCTATCCTTCGAGGAAATGACAAAAATGCTACAGCTCGAGAGAAGCATGTAGGCTCAAATGTGGCAAAGGTAATAACTTATTTCCTGAACTTCTTTTTGTTTCTAATGTACCAATATATGGACGGGATATGACTCTGCCTTCCCTGATAGTATGGTTGGACAAATGAACTTGTTTGCTCATTGTTTTGGATTTTATGGATTTGGACAACAAGGTGTTCATCTATGTTGGTGTTTTGTACTGTAAAAGCTTGGGGTTTGGTATATTCCAGTACTGCACAGATATGTGAAGGCTCGAACACAACTTCATTATTAGTCTTTTATAAAGTAACACAGTTATACATCAACAAATTGTAATTTGAGTGACTCATTCATATACCAACTTGGTAGCACATTCATCTTTGATTGACCCTTGAAAGCAATGCTTATGTGCTGCATCCAGACTTAAGATTACTTATATCTACTTTCAGTTGAAACACTAAGAGGGTGAACATGTGATAATTAAGCCTATTTAGTTTGCTGCCTTTTTGTGTGCTCACCAGTCCTAAATATGTCGCTCTTTACTTGATATAATATGATATTGTTTTATGTTGTTGGTTTTGAACTATATTTCATAGGAACTAAGAGAGCGAATCAAACCATACTTTTTGCGACGCATGAAAAGTGAAGTTGTCTTTGATACTGGTGCATCAGAAGAAAAAACATTGGCCAAGAAGAATGAGCTAATTATCTGGCTGAAGTTAACACCATGCCAGGTTTGAATTTGGTGTCATTGTTATGAGAAGTTGCTTGAGCTATTGATTAATGATTATATTTTCCGGTGACCTTTCTTTGGATGCAGAGGAAACTATATAGAGCTTTTCTGAACAGTGAGTTGGTTCATTTAGCGTTGCAGCCAAAGGCGTCACCGTTGGCTGCAATCACAGTAAGAATAAGCCTTTTCTTCATAATGATGCTATTTACCCTTTGCCTTTGGGGCTAGGGTGTTGTTTGTAGCCTTATAGAAAAGCTTGCTGTTGCATGTTTATTGATGAGATTATGTTCGCTACACTGCTTTACTTTATTCTCTCCAACAGATATTGAAGAAAATCTGTGATCATCCACTGCTATTGACTAAGAAAGGTGCTGAGGGTGTCTTGGAAGGAATGGATGAAATGTTGAATGATCAAGACATTGGAATGGTAGAAAAAATGGCCATGAACCTTGCAGATATGGCTCATGATGATGATGCACTGCAAGTTGGTCAGGATGTCTCATGCAAGCTATCATTCATCATGTCCTTGTTGGTAAGTATTATTAGATGCATGCCCATTTTGGTTGTTACCTATGCATTTGTACTTGCTCAAAATAATTAACACCTGATGTTGCAGCGGAACCTTGTTGGAGAGGGGCATCATGTTTTAATATTTTCACAGACTCGTAAAATGCTAAACCTTATTCAGGTATATTGTTGCTACTTTAATTCTTTTCTGCTTCGTACTACCTTAGCACATCCTGCACCTCGTGACTTTTAGACTCATTTCTTCTAATTTGATATATTGATACAATACAGTTTAGATCCAATAATTTATTTGGGCCGTTTGTTACTCTTGAATCTCAATGTGCATGGGTAAGCTCCATAACTAGAGAACATTTATGGCCAGTCATCTTTAGTAAAATTTTGGTGAAAACTAAAATACATGGACTCATTACTGTCACATTTATGCAAGATTGCAAGCTGAAGTGTAACATCACATCCTGTTCTTTTAGTAAAAGTTTGGTTGCCTTTTAATCTTTCATAGTGTCATTGGTAATCACTACCACATCAATCTAGAGTTCATTTCCCTAGCCAGTGATGTTACACTACCACATCAATCTGGACTCTAGATTTCATTGCACATCAATCTTTCATGTGAGCATTAGTTTGCCAGTAGCCTTTTTGACCTGCAATCTACTGCTGGCATAAAGCGTCAGTGATGCTTTTTGGCCTCTTGGTACCAGAATGTTCTTCATTGACAATTTCTTTGGCCTATTAGCTCAACAATTTCAGTCATTGGCTTATTGTAACAGGAAGCCATAATATTAGAGGGCTATGAGTTTTTGCGCATTGATGGCACCACCAAGGTTTCTGAGCGGGAAAGGATTGTGAAGGTTCTTTTCGCCTTCCCTTTTTTCAACCTACATCATAGAGCTGCCCATATCTTTTTTGTTGCTTACACAAACTTGCATCCTTCAGGACTTCCAAGAGGGTCGTGGAGCTCCAATTTTTCTGCTAACCACACAAGTTGGTGGACTTGGACTTACACTCACCAAGGCAGCTCGCGTCATAGTAGTTGATCCTGCATGGAACCCTAGGTATCTGAACAATGATACCTAACTGTATGTCTGTATCAATTGAAGTTTTCTTGAATGAGTGTTTAACACTACAAGTTTTCTATCTTACACACTTGTTTTTTTCTATTTACAGTACAGACAATCAAAGTGTTGATCGTGCTTACCGAATTGGACAGACCAAAAATGTGATTGTATACCGCTTGATGACATCTGCGACCATTGAAGAAAAGATATACAAATTACAGGTTCAAATATCACTTCTTACCTTCTGGTTGATGCAATTACTAGCAGTATGACCTTTCTATACATGGTTTTATATGGTGAAATTTTAGTTACATCCTTCTGTTTCTCTCTATAACAGCATAGACCATACTACTAAAATTTGATTTCTAGGTGTAAAATCAGCTAATATTTTTTGTTTATGTAAATGGTAATGTAATGTGTTACTTGGATATCCTTCTTACCTTGCTATGCACACAACTCTATTTCTTTCATGGATTTCTCTAGCCTTGTGGTTTGTGCTTCCATCTTAGCAAATCACTATTTAAAAAAAATGTGTGAAAAGAAAGCTAGACTGAATAGTGAGATATTATCTTTTTTCTCAGGTTTTGAAGGGGGCTCTGTTCAGGACAGCTACGGAACAAAAAGAGCAAACACGTTACTTCAGCAAGAGTGTACTTGTTCTGATTCCATTTCCTGTCATTGTTTGCTCAATTTCCTATTAGATACTTATGGGTATCCTGATTGTGCCCTCAGGATATTCAAGATCTATTTAGTTTGCCACAACAAGGATTTGATGTTTCCCTCACGCAGAAGCAGTTGCAAGAAGAGCATGGTCAACAAGTTGTTATGTAAGAGATCTGTTTTCATTAAACTTCTTTTAGTTGCAGCACAATTAACTTGATCTTGATGGTACAGTATTATGTGTCATGTTGTAGATAATTGGTGGTTACAATAATAATAATTTTATTTACATTATTACATAAATTTGTAATGTTACTGCAGTGACAAATAGGCAGAACCGGCACACCACAAACTGTTGATACTCTGGGAAATTTGTAGGTTTTTTTTTTGACATTCTTTATTTGCGGAAGACAATAGAGTACCCTAGAAACATGCAGCTCTTGTTTCCAGACGAATTTCCTGCTTGATCACTGTGCACTATTTCACTGAAACCTGCTGGGTTTGTTACACATCTTACAGGGATGAGTCCTTGAGGAAGCATATACAGTTTCTGGAGCAACAAGGAATAGCCGGTGTGAGCCATCACAGCCTCCTATTCTCTAAAACTGCAACCCTGCCCACGTTGAGTGAGAATGATGCACTGGACAAGTTAGTGTTACTGCTTTTTTAACACTATTGCTATTCATAGATTTATTGTTACTGAAGTATACCACAGTTTTGAGCTTGTCTCCAATTTCCTTACCTTGCATTGATGTTTGTCATACTGCCATATTTATGATTGTATACAAACTTGAATGCCTCAATTACACTGCTTTTACATGCAGCAAACCTCGTGGCATGCCCATGATGCCCCAGCACTATTACAAGGGATCCTCATCTGACTGTGTCGCCAGCGGGTAAGGATGGCCATGTTCCCCCTGCATGATTGTACTGTGCTGCATAGGTAGGTCTATTAAACTTTGTGTTTCTATTTTGTGCAGGGCAGCTTTTGCGTTGAAGCCAAAAGATGAAAGTTTCACCGTTCGAAAGTACTCTCCAAGCAACAGAAGTGCAGAGATCCTGAAGAGTTAAGGGCGAGAATCAACCGGCTTTCACTGACCCTCTCCAACGCTGTAACTCATCCTCTCACATGTCTTTTATTCAGTATATATATATATATATATATATATATATATATATATATATATATATATATATAGATAGATAGATAGATAGATAGATGAGTGTAAATCAATTGTTGAATTGAATCTAGGCGCTGGTGTCGAAGCTACCAGATGTTGGTGAGAAGATAAGGAGGCAGATAAGCGGGCTGGATGAGAAGCTGGCTTCTGCTGAGAAGGGGCAGAAGGAGGAGGCCACTGAAGTGATTTCCTTGGATGATCTGATTACAGATATGAAGAACATAACAGTGCCCATTTAGGCTGTCGGGAGTCTGATGTTGTAAGTGTCCATTTAGGCGTGCTGGCTGGGGCTAGGTGGTGCAAAAGTGTTTTGAAGTTGTTGGTAGACACTAGTAATAGATTTAGTCACTGGGTTGTGACTAGCAACGCCACCATGTCTGCATCACGTTGCATTTTTAGATAATGGTAGATTAAACAACCGGCTTCTTCCTTTAAGAAGGAATCAGGCCACGAGTTCAATACAAAAGAACATCAACATACCAGCTGACCAAAACATTGACGGCAGTACAAAACCAGTTTTTAACCAAAAACTAAACACAGTCTAAGAGCATAAGGCCATCTGAAGAAAGTAGAGCACTGCAAAGCCGTAGTCTCTAGCTTCTGGCATCCTTGGACAATAAACTTCTTCATGTCTTCACTCCTTTGTAACAGCCCCTACTGCCGCAGTCAGTGCGTAGCTTTGAACACGACCTGCAAAATAGATTTTGGATTGCATTTGTCAAATACCGATTCATTTCTTGTAAGCCAAAGCGACCAGCACAATGTAGCAGCTCCTATAAGCAACAAGCTTCTAAATTCTCTCCCACTTTGTTTATGCCAAGCACCAAAAATATTTCGTGTACTTGGTGGTGGTTTTAAACCAAGCACCATATGGATAGCACGCCACAAGGCCTTGTCCATCACACAATCGAAAAACAAATGTTGAATACTCTCTAGTTTAGAGCAATAACAATAATTTCGGTTTCCCCTCCAATTTCGTTTAGCTAAATTATCCTTTGTTAGAATTACCCCTCTCCTTAGAAACCATATAAAGATCTTAACTTTTAATGGAATTCTAAGACGTCAAATGTCCTGAGAGACTTTGAGGCCATTGCTTATTAGGTACGCATACATGGATTTGACCGAGAACATTCCACTAGAATGCAAGTCCCAGCAAAAGGAGTCCCTGCCATCCTGTAAATTAATACTCGCAATCCTACCAATTAGGTCCTGCCAATCCAACAACTTGTTTCCCACTAACGCTCTTCTGAAGGTGATGTTAATTGGTACCGACAGTAGAACCTCAGCCACTGTAGACTGCTTCCTGCGGGCAATATTGTATAGGGATGGATAAACCTCTTTCAAAGGAGCTCCCCCTAGCCAACGATCCTCCCAAAACCTGATTTGGGAGCCATCCGAGACCTTGAATCTTCCTAATCTCAGAAACTGCTCTTTTACCCCCATAAGACCCATCCAGAAGTGAGAGTCCCCCGGTTTCTTAGTCACTTGAGATAAAGTCTTATTTTTAATATACTTGTTTCTAATAAGTTCTTGCCAAATACCATCTTCATTCAAAAGCTTGAACAACCATTTACTGAGCAGACATTTATTTTGGATTTCTAGGTTCTGGATGCCAATGCCCCCTGTTCCTTAGGTTGGCAAATAATTGGCCATCTAACTAACCTATATTTTTTCTTGTGTTGATCATTCTGCCAGAAAAATCGTGATCTAAAATACTCAAGCTTCTTTAAGACCCCCCTTAGGAATCTCAAAGAAGGAGAGCATGAACATAGGAAGACCGGACAGAATAGAGTTGATCAACACTAATCTACCGCCAACTGACAACATCTTCCCCTTCCAACAACTGAGTTTTTTTTCTCAAATCTTACCTCTATGTTCTTCCAATCTATGTTATTCAATTTCTTGTAGTGCATAGGGAGCCCAAGGTACCGACATGGATAAGAACCTAATTCACAACCAAATAATTACCACCAACTGACAACATCTTCCCCTTCCAACAACTGAGTTTTTTTTCTCAAATCTTACCTCTATGTTCTTCCAATCTGTGTTATTCAATTTCTTGTAGTGCATAGGGAGCCCAAGGTACCGACACGGATAAGAACCTAATTCACAACCAAATAATTATGAATATAGATTTTCCTCCTCCTTTGCCTTACCAAAGCAAAAAAATTCACTTTTGTAGAAGTTAATCTTAAGGCCAGATAATTGTTCAAACATACATAGAATTAGTTTCATGTTTGTCGCTTGCTCAATATCATGGTCCATGAAGATTATTGTATCATTCGCATATTGTAGGATAGATAACCCATCTTCCACAAGATGCGGAACTACCCCACTAACCTGCCCATTTACTTTGGCCCTGACAATCAAAATGGACAACATGTCCACCACTAAGTTAAACAAAACGGGTGACAAAGGGTCACCTTGTCTAAGACCCTTTTGGGTTTGAAAGAAAGGGCCCATCTGATCATTAATTTTTATACCCACATTTCCACCCTGCACGAAGGTTTTAATCCAATTGCACCATGTTTCAGAAAAACCTTTCATTCGTAAAGTCTGTTGCAAAAAAGACCACTTGACTTTATCGTAAGCTTTCTCAAAGTCTATTTTGAATAAAACTCCATTTAGCTTCTTCCTATGCATCTCGTGGATTGTCTCATGAAGAATTATTGCCCCTTCCATGATATTCCTACCCGGAAGGAAGGCTGTCTGGGAAGGTCGAATGATTTTTTGGGCAACAAGAGCAATTCTATTTGAGGCTACTTTTGTAAAAAATTTGAAACTGACATTAAGCAAACAAATAGGTCTGTATTGTTCTATCCTGTTTGCTTCACTACCCTTTGGCAGCAGGATTATAGTTCTAAAATTTAAACTATGCAAAGCCAGCTCACCCCTATGAAAGTCCTCAAATAACGCCATTAAGTTACCTTTGATCACCTCCCAGAAAACTTGGTAAAATTCAACTGGAAAGCCATCTGGCCCAGGGGCGGTATTATGCTTCATTTGGAAAATAGCCCTCCTGACTTCAGCCTCGAAAAAGCAATCAGCTAGGATTTCATTTTCCAAATTTGATACTTGAGGCATATCCTCAGTCCGTGACTCATCCAAGAACATGGTGGGTGCCTTGGGAGGACCAAATAGGTTTTTGTAATAGTTGGTGATATACTTTTTAGATTAGAATCACCACTAATTACCCCCTCCTCCTGTTCCAAACGGAATATCCGTGTTTTCCTATGTTTACCGGACACCACCAAGTGAAAGTATTTGGTATTCGCATCCCCTTCAAGTAAATTCCTGATTTTAGCTCGTTGGTACCATTTGAGCTCTTCTTCTCTTAGGAGATCAGCAAGTCTATCATTTAACACATGTTTAAGATTTACTTCTTCTTCATTGAGATGTATGGATTCTGCTTTTTTGTCTAATTCATCTAACTTATCTAGCAACGCTTTCTTCTCTTTTTTATATGCCCCACTAGTGTTCTTCGCCCACCCCCTTAAGTATTGTCGAAGCCGCCTAATTTTAGCCTGCCATCTTTCTAAAGGGGTGTTACCCATCTACACACTAGCCCAGATCTCTTTGTCCATGTCCATGAAACCTTCACTAAGTAACCAACCAAGCTCAAATTTAAAGTAAGGGTGGGAGTTACTAGACGAAGGATTTCCTGTATCCATAAATAACGACGTATGGTCCGAGATTTCTCTGGTTAAAGCCTGAATAGACGATTTGGGGAACTTTAATTCCCACTCAGTGGACATTAAAATTCTGTCCAACTTTTCAAAAGTCGGGTTCTGTAGGTTGTTTGCCCACGTAAATTTCCTACACGAAAGGTCTAGCTCCTTAAGATTGAAAGCGTCTATGATATCATTGAAAAGAAATGGTCATCTGTCATTGTAATTAGAGTTGCTTTTCTCCCTTGGCCCCCTAATGATGTTAAAGTCACCCCCTAAAATCATAGGTAGCGGCTCCTTAGCACAAAGGTGGGCTAATTCCGTCAAAAAACTTTCTTTAAAACTGGGTTGAGCAGCACCATACACAGAGACAAGTAGCCATTGGAAGCCATCATCTTTGTTCCTGATTTTAAACTTAACAAAGAATTCTCCTTCTTCTATTTCTCCAATACCGTGAGAAGATTAATCCCCAACAACATACCTCCGGACCTGCCCCTCAGAGGTTTGACATGCCAAAGGAAATCCTTCCCACCGCACAGATTTTTGAGAAACACCTGAGTACACTCTCCTCTACCCGTTTCAGATAGGGCAATAAAATCTAAGTTCTTTTCAAGCATCAAGTCCGAAAGAAATTTAAATTTCTTCGGATCACCTAAACCATTACAATTCCAGAAAACACCTTTCATTTAGACCGTGGAAGGTATCTTTTTCCTTAATTTTTTCTTTCTTTTCCAATTTTTTCCCCATTGATGTTTTGCACGGGTATCCTCCGAACCCCCGCAATCGCCATCAGATGGACCCTCAGCCATCTCACCACAAATATGGTTCAAAGCCAAGATATCAATATCATCTCCCCATAGTTAGTCAGAATCATCTAATAACGACGAAACCGATTCGCAAGTTATTTCTAGCTCCGACCTCTTGGCACAACTAAGCCTATCCTTTTCTACAGATTTAAGGCAATCTAATTGCTCAGAACACGAGAAGTTAGACTCATCCAAATAGACCCCCAACGAACTTATCTTAGCAGCGATTACTGAATTATCTAAAGCTGAAAATGGGTTAACTGAGGAAGAATTACCTTGCGTAGTTGATTCCTCCAAGTTCCTTTTGGCCTTCAGCTTAGCAGCTCGCTGCGGTGAATCCTGGTCCCCCGCACAAGCATTTCTTTTGCTAGCTCGGGAAGGTGTTACTACAGGCTGAGTCCCAGATTTAACCGGAGTGTTTGGGCCATCAATCATCATTGCAACTGGATGAGTACCTTGTGCTGAAATTTTGGGCTGACCTACCGCCGGCCCAATTGGAACCGTCATCCACGCACCATTGTTACCATCACCAGATGGCTGAAGTACCACTGTAGGCTTATCCTTTCTAGTGACCACAGTAGAAACATTATTAGTCCTAGGAGAAAGAACAGCCTGGCGACCCATCTTAGGAGGTGCCGAACCAGACCTAGCTTTGCTTTTTCTTTCCTCCACATCTTCCTTTTTGTTATCATTGTTACTTTTTTCCTCTTCTTCTTCCTTGTTTTTCTCTTCCTCAGCATCGCTATTTGGATCAAAATCCAAATCCATGTCAATTGGCCTCGGTGATGATTCAGAATCAGAGTTCACCGTGAATTGTAATTCATAAACGAAGTCCCCAATAACTATGTCCACTAAATCCGGGACAAGACCAGGATCAAGGACTGCCACCTGAATCCTGCCCATCTCATGTGCTTTCACAAACTTCATATCTACTTTCCTAGTCACCCCAAGTATGGAGCCAACTGCCCATACAATGGGAAATTCCAGGAGATCATCAGGGAGCCCCCTGAACTGAACCCAAACCTTGGGGATCTCATATTTAAACACATTAGGATTGCTTTTGGTTTCGAAATCCATCTTTGCTACTGTACATTTAGCCACCACAGTTCCCACGCGCACCATTCGCTCTAGTTCATCTGTGGAAGGAAAATTCGCAGTAAAAGTGTTTTCCCCTAATGCTTTCACCTCCCAATTCACATTGCCAGGTATGAGCCTCTCAAGTTCAGTACTGACCTACAGTTCAGTCATAGTACCTTATGAGATTTTCGCCTTAGCAATTTTTGAATCTCTCTTTTCCTTTTGCTTCCCAATATGGTCAATGTAATAGAAACCCAATTTTTCCACCGCAAACCCATGTGGCACTGCGATAGGTTTAGCACCCTTTGTAAAAGGGCAAGCTTTCATGACATGATCATCACTGTCACAGATCTCACAGCAGAGTACCTTTGAACACTCGTTCAAGACATGCCCCTTGGTTAAACAACGGAAGCAGTATGGAGTTTTGTTCTTTCCTTTACCCGCATTCTGCCTTGGCATCATACTATCACTCTGATTGATGGCCCTCATATTAGCTTCCTGCGAGTTGTTCTGTGAGTTCAGCATAGTACCTTCAGGGATTGGAGTTGCAGAAGTAGGAGCTAGAGCTTTCGCTGGAGCATTCGGCGTCGACGACCGGGATGCCATCGGGTTAGCGCCCCACTCCTCGCCGCCGTGATGGGATGGGTACTGACTACCCTGGCTGCCAATGGGAGGCTGATTCGCCATGCCAGAGCCTTGAGAAGTCGTCGCTTTGCGTCCCTCTCTCACCACCTCCACGAAAGACCGAGTCCTTTGCCGAGCAGGGTACAGCTTAATTCTTGTTCCAACTCTGGAGAAAAGCGCACCAAGGCCAGGGCACGGCCTGAATCTATAACGAGGCTAGACAGACTATTGTGTTATTTTGGTATGACTCAAAATGTTGTCTGGCTTTATTTGTAGCAATTGAACATAAACCAAACCAGGAAGAAATGGCACCAATCAAGTCTGCTCTTTGCTGCATCTCTGGGTGGGGTTTATCATTTATGCAAATGCAGGATTATGTTTCTAATCGGAATGCACTGCTGAACCTTTAATCAGTAGTGCATTCCTAGTATGTATATATATGCATACAAGCATAAAGAAACTCAATAGAATCTTAGCCATCTAGGTAGCTGTACATGTGTTGTATGGGTTAGTTGCTTGCACGTTGATGTAACACGGCAACCAACTCTCTCCTATTTTGTACGCCATTGCCATCTCTCTCTCTCCGGTCAAATATATGGGTGGTGTGTATCTCTTGTCTTTCTGAGCATCGACGGTTAGAGGCAATAGCACACGATGCCTTTTCTGATCATTATATATAATCAATCTCCAAACAAGGCAACCATCATCGATTACAGGCAGACTCTGATCATAACAATTCAATGAAAGAGGGAGTACTAGATAGAAGTAGAAGAAAAGCAAAGAAAAACACATGGACCATGGATGGATGGAAATGAGGAGCAGTCATCAGATCAGAGGAAGATGAAGCAATCCATGGAGATGATGGGATTGGTGAGGTCATCGGCCGGCGTCACCTGCGCAAGCGCAGCAGCAGTAGTGGAATCTGCATGAGCTGAGGATGAGATCTTGGCCTCCAATCTCCTCCTCAGGCTCTGGCTCTGGCTCACCTCTGTCTTCTTCTTCTTGTCCTTGTTCCTGGCCTGCGCGAGCGCGACGACCTCCCGCTGTGTTGCCGTCGTGCTCCGCCTGCCGGTGTTCTGCCTCTTCTTCTTGTGCTGCTGCTGCTGCTCGTAGGAGCCCGGTGGCGGTGGCGGTGCCGGGCGGGCGGACAAGGGGGACACCGACCGCGCGCGCTTGGGCGTGGGCGCTGCAAGCCTGTGCCTGTCGTCACTGCCACGGCCACTGATGGGCTTGCAACGGTCGGAGTCGGACGACTTGGACTTGGGGTCCAGCACCACAACGTCCCACTCCCGAGACGAGATGCTGTTGCTGGTGCTGGTGCTGGCGTTGGGGAGGAGGGCCAGCTCACGCGGCCTCCGCCGCCACAAGTAGGAGGAGGATGAAGCCGCAGACGATGACGACGAGGAGCCGGAGGAGGAGGCGCACAAGGAAGTGGACGCCACCAGTGACAGCGACAGCGACAGCGAGGAGGAGGTGGTGGTGGGAGAAGCGGAAGCCGCTCCTGCTTCCCCTGGCAATGGGTGCGGGTGCGGGTGCGGGTGCACGGCAGGAGAAGCCTGCGAGATGCCGGCGGTGGAACTGGAAGTGTTGCAAGGAATAGGATGACAAGGGAAACAGGGGTAGCATTTGCTAACGCAGGTGCCCATGCTGCTGGACTGACCTGACTGGTGGTGGCACGGCAGTCGGCAGGGCAGCGACTGATGAGATGCAATGCAAGAACGAGCGGAGCAGGCCTTCTCTTCTTTCCTCCTTTCCTTGCTCTGCTTTCTTTTCTTGTTGTGGAGAGAGAGTTGAGTTTGAGAGAGAGAGAGAGAGGGGAGAGAGAGAGAGAGACAGAGAGAAGGCGTTGTAGATAATATAGATATTATTACAGATAGATAGATAGGTACAGGGAGCAAGCAATCGTGCTTAGCTTACTCTACCCGTTGTCAATCTCTGCAGGCTGTCGTACAAAAAGTCAATCAGCAAATTTTGTTTCAGGCCTTGTTTAGATTGTAAGTTTTTTCACTCTTTCTCTGTCACATCAAATTTTTAGACACATGCATAGAGTATTAAATGTAGATAAAAAAATAACTAATTACACAGTTTAATTGTAAATTACGAGACGAATCTTTTGAGCCTAATTAGACCATAATTAGACAATAATTATCAAATACAAACGAAAGTGCTACAGTATCAACTGCCGATTCCTAGCCCCAGCCTCAGTGCAGCTAGCGATGATGTAGTGTAGGTAAAAAGTGTCGATGGGCATGGCCTACCTGCAACTGCTACCTACTCTAAAATTGGAGCGCACAAGGTTTGAAATCGCAACGGCAGTCGTGCCGTACGGATGGCCCTGCGCTGAGCTGCCCTGCCCTGCCCATCCATCTTCTGACTGAATGTTCTATAGTACTATCAACTGAATCGTCGGCAATGCAATGCCCATCAATCCTCAATCGCTCGCTTTCTCGGGGCAACAGCAACGCCAGCTCTTGCAGTAATACATGAGCAATGCCAGCAAGTGTTGTATACAGAGTACTTTTTCACAAGTGCTGTTTTTACAGAGTTGAGTTGAGCATGCTGGCAGCATTGCAGTCTAGTGTAGTAACAATGCCTCTTGTCGTGCATGAATTTTTGCAGCAGTACAGCGAACACAAGCCACAAACTTTGTAGCACCTTCAAGCTGCAATCAGCCCTAAGGGCTTGTTTGGGTGCCAAAATTTTTGGCAAAGTGCTACTGTAGCATTTTCGTTGTTATTTGGTAAATAGTATCCAATCATAATCTAATTAAGCTTAAAAGATTCGTCTCGTGGATTTCGTCTAAACTGTGTAATTAGTTTTATTTTTTATTTATATTTAATACTTCATGCATGCGTCTAAAGATTCGATGTGACGGGGAATCTTGAAAAATTTTGCAAAATGGGGTGGAACTAAACTGGCCCTAAACTAAAAATGCATCTTTGCTTTGATTCCGATAATCATCATCATCACAGATTCACAGCTATAGGTCATGCATACAAGTCTGAGCCACTTGTCAAACTTGATGGTTACACTCACTGTCACTGGACAAGTCACCATTCCTGTCCAGTGCAGTCCTAAAAAGGGGAAATCGCTGTGTGTTTCTCCTAGTGGAACTTCTGAAACCAGCCAGGTCGCCTGTTTCTGAATCTGAATGTCTGAAACCCCCACATTGCAGCTGGATTGTGTTCCCCCGTCTTTCAAAACGAGTAGCAATTGTATTGCTCAAAGATGCCGCAGAAATCGGTGCAAGCAACAAAACTACAAAGTAAAGCTAGCATCAGAAATCGGCAACCTAAACATTTTCTGCAAGCAACAGACGATGATACATTTTCCAAAAAAAGAAAAAAAGAAAAAGAAGAAGATGATGATACAGGCAAGTAAAATCTTCACTTCGCTTAGGAGGTGAAGCAGGAGTGAAACTGCTAGCAAGTAGCAAATGCCAATTCATGTATTCACTTTGATATGGTATATACATCGTAGGAGTAGCCAGGAAGAATGCATGCCAGTTAATTTATCCGCTGACGCTGATGAATTTACATATAATATAGCATAGTAAGTGCACATCAGCAGAGCAAAGAATGAACAACCTTTCCAAATTCTTTGACAATGGTTTGGTTGCCTGTAGGAGTATATATGAATCAGATCACGAATGTTTTGCTTGATCACTCTATAGTCCGTGTATAGGCAGGCAGCAGGCAGCAGGCAGCAGGCAGCAGGCAGCAGGCAGCAGGCAGCTGAATCAAAATCAGAGAAGGGCGAGCAGGGCGTTGAAGATTGTCTCCGGGGTCGCCCACTTCCTTCGCCGCTTGCTCTTGGTGATGATTAAGCTCTGCAGTTGGTCCAGCCGGCGGCCATCCAGATCAAGATCCAGCAGGTGGTTCCTCCTGGTGGCCTCCCTGAGCGGCCGGAGCTGATGGAGGGCTTGCAAGAGCTGGAGTGGAAATGCACCCACACCTTGGCCTCCATCAGCTCCGGCCGCTCCGCGAACAGAGCCGCGTCGCCGTGAATCACCGCCTTGAGGACCTTCACATCCATCCATCATCAGCTTATTAATTAGCAGATGAGGTTATTATTCCGGTTGGTTGGAATTGGAATGCAAGCAACGTACTACGTACCAGCAGCAGTTCTTTGGAGAAGACCTAGTATCTGAAACCTGCGGCCAGCTCCTGCAGGAGGTTGGCGCCGCTGACGAAGCAATGCACCTGCAGCGTCATCTCCCTCTCCCCGGCGGTGGACGCGGCGGTGGTCACCTCTTTCCACTCTGCCACCACGTCGTCCCTCTGCAGCGTCTGACTGCCAGCTGCGCAGCTGCTCGCTGGTCATGGGCCCGCTCACGGTTCGCCGTGAAGTCACAGTGGGTCAGAGTGTAGGCTCTGGGGAATGGAGGAGGCTGCTTGTTGCTCCGCAGCTCCTCGCCGGCGAACTCCACCTTGAGCTTCGCCGCATTGAAGGTCGTGGGAGGTCCCAAAATCTTTGCGGCCTGCAGATATCGAATCGACATGGTATCCATTTTAACCAATCAGATTATTGCATGACACTTGACACGGGGATTTCCCTTCATTTTTAAATAAATCTATTCTAATTTTCCTGCTAGTAGAAAAACCATACCGCTGTCCTGGCGTCACAGCTGACGACCAAGGAACGCGGCGGTTCCGCCCTGCAGCCACCCATCCTCCTGCCCGGCCTGCTGCTCGCAACGACACGCGCCGCCATGGATGCTGCTGCCGCCATCTTCAATTCAGATGATGGCCGGAATCTGGCATGCATACCTTGGGGCCGGGGGCCGGCCGTGAGCGAGCTAATTCAGACGACGCAGGAGCAGCAAGGCTCCCTTCCCTCTCATGGCAATGCAGTTGCGGTGTCTCTCCTCTCCTCTCCTCTCCTCCAAGCAAACTAGCAAAGCGGTCTGTCTGCTGATGCTGGTGGTGTTGCTGCGGCAACGTCCAGGGGGCAGGGGGCAGGGGGTCCGGTGCGAAGGACGGGAGGAGGAGAGCTGGGGAGGGACGTTTCCGCTGGCGCCGGTTTGTAGCTGTGGAAGGTTGACGACCGGGAGGCCTCCAGCCACCGGAGCACGGCCGACAGCTGGCATGTCTCTATTGGCTGTCCTGTCCGAATAAGGATAACAGGTTAACAGCACTGACGACGACATCAATAGCAGCAATCCATCACCTTTAAAGCTACGGAACCTGTATCATTCATGGAAATCAGGTATTTGCTAAATCAGTAGCTTTCTTTCGGGCTACGATTACTACATATATATTTTATGTTAAAATTGTAGCTTTAGTTTATTATAATTCCTGTAGATATAGTCTGTAAATTTTGGATCCGAGAATAAACCCCATTAGACAAAAATTGTCTGCGTTGACACAAAAACAATCAACCATTTACAATTGTTTCTATAGTTAGAAAAGATAAAAAAAATTGATATATTATGACACATAGATAATTTATAATTATTTATATAGTCAGACAAAGTAAAAATTTTGTTATATATGATAAAAGATAATTAACAAATCACATTATTGCGCATCCAATGGGTGCGCGGGTTGTCCGAACCATCAGCACTAGCCAGCTGGAGACGGTAATATCACGAGCGATGCAACCTGCACAGCACTACAAAGTTTGGGACTGTAACATCACACGTGAAACTGTCGCCTGAAATCCGAGTCGTTTTCAGGCATCTCAAGTGCAGTAGATTCGACTAGTATGGTCTATGGTACGTGGACTTGATCTTGATGTCTTATGATTAACTTATGTTTGTGAATTATGATGATTTGTTAGAGGGTGCAGCAGATTCAACCTACCTTTCTACACCACATCAGACTTAGCCCCCCCCCCCTCCCCCCCCCCCCCCCCCCCCCCCCCCCCCCCCCCGAGCCCACAACCAACCCATGTCTCAAGTCTAATCCAATCTAAAAGATTAGCCTAATGGGTGTGGACTGCTCCACCAAACCCCACAGCAGACGTCCACCGGAGTCCACAACAAATCAAGGTCTTGGACCTAATAACTTAAGCCAAAAGAGCGCAACAAGGATGTCGTGTGTGATGATGGAAGTTGCAGCAGGTTAACGAGGAAAGGTAGCGTTCAATTCAATAGACCTCAGGCCAATGTTGTAGTGCTCATTGGTGGCTAGAGGAGGTCGTCGATGGTGACAGGGTCGACGTGTAGAGTATCTCATTAGCAGTCTATTTGTGATTGATGGATGGACCAAGGCCTCGTTCGGCTGGTCATAAAACCAGCCGGCAAACACTGTTTCCGGATGAAAATCACTGTTCACTCTCTAATAAATTCCTCCAGATTCATCCAAGCGAATTCATGGGCACTAGATTCCTTAGATTGGCGGGGTATTATCACTGATTCATGAAAGATCTCTCCGATATATCTAATCCTATGACTGAGTTGACCATGCTAGGAAGGAAATTTGAGCGGTATGCAAATCGTGAGAGAACATTTGTAACTCTCAAGCAAATGCTCACTACCATAAAGAAGGAAGATGACCCACTCAAATTATAAGTAGTTTGGACTTCTCTAGTTATATAGATTTTACTATGCACCTAATATATGTACATCTAGAAAGTCAAAATGATCTATAATTACATTGTAAAAACTATGTTTCTAGAAAGTTAAAATGATCTATAATTTGAAAAAAGAGGTAATAATATTTTTTCCTGATTCCGGGAAACTTTTGAACCAAAGGGCAAGGGTAAATCACGGAGCGCTCTAAATCAAGCACAGCAGCCGAATCAATAAAAAAGTATTATTATTTGGTTGTTTTAGCGAAAAAAGAAAAAGTCTACGGGTGAAAGTTCCTAAATGACTAGGGGTAAATAGCCTAATAAATTTTTCTGCAAAAACACTAGAGCAACTTGATTAATAAAACAATTGAAGATAAAGCGTGTTGCTCTAGCTCTACTAAAAATACAAGTCACCTACTGAAAGGTCCTAATGGTTAGAGGGAGGTGAATAGCCTATTGAAAATTTCTACAACAACACTTAACAAATATATTAGACAATTAAACAGCGAAGCGAGGGTTGCGCTAGCCTACTAAAAAAGCAAGCCACCTACCGCAATTCTAGTGTCTATGATCTCTAAGCACACAATGGCTATGTCACTACACTAAGTTAGTGTGCTCTCAAAGACTAACTAAACAGCCACACTAACCACTAGACCCGACACAAGCTTGCTTTCAAAACTAATTACACTAAAGAGCGAAGCAACACTATAAATATAAATGCAAGGTAGGGGGTGTGATGATTATACCACCGTGTAGAGAATATGAGCCAATCACAATGATGGAGCCAATCAATCACAATGAATACCAAGAAATCCTCGGACAAGATGACACAATATTTTTTACCGAGGTTCACTTGCTTACCGGCAGGTTAGTCCTCGTTGTGGCGATTTACTCACTTGGAGGTTCACGCGCTAATTGGCATCACACGCCAAACCCTCAATAGGGTGCTGCACAACCAACATAAGATGAGGATCACATAAGCCATGAGCAATCCACTAGAGTACCTTTTGGGTTTCCGCCGGAGAAAGGTCAAGAACCCCTCACAATCACCACAATCGGAGCCGGAGACAAGCACCTTCCTCCTTTCGACGATCCTCGCTGCACTAAGCCGTCTAGGTGGCACCAACCACCAAGAGTAACAAGCGAATCCCACAGCGAAACACGAACACCAAGTGTCTCTAGATGCAATCACTCAAGCAATGCACTTAGATTCACTCTCAATCTCACAAAGATGATGAATCAATGATGGAGATGAGTGGGAGGACTTTGACTAAGCTCATAAGGTTGCTATGTCAATGTAAATGGCCAAGCGAGTGAGCTTGTGCCGGCCAAACACCTTTTATAGAGGCTCCATTGAAATAGAGCCGTTGGGCTCACACAACAGCCCAACTCATGCTGACCGGATGCGCCGATCAGAATGATCGGGCGCACCCGATCCAGCGTTCGGTCGTGGGATCTTCGCCATGTGTCCTACCTTCAAATACGTGTCGCCCGATCTCCAATGGCTAACTCACTCCTGCGCTCGCATTAATGAAGGATCGGACGCGCCGATCCAGTGACCGACGTGCCAGCCCCCGCGTCAGATCAGTTCAACCCCACGCGCAGTCAATAGACGACCGGACGCGTCGATCAACTCGGCTTCCTAGCGTTAGGTCATTTCTAGAGAGCTCCTCGAGCAGCAAAACGCCGACCGGACGCATCAGGTCCATACTGACCGGACTTAGGCCAACGTCCGGTCCTGCCTTCGCCTCTGTACGCCAAGTTTTGCACCAGACATCAGTGTACGTCACATGTGACCGGACGCAGGCCCTGCGTGTCTGGTCACTTTCACTATGTAGCATTTGGTCGTTGAACCGACTGAGCCTGAGCGCGCAAACACTTTTATAAATGACCGGACTTACCACCTCAGCATCCGGTCACCTCGGGTTCAGCGTTCGATCACTGATTTTCAGTGAAAAACACCTTCACTTCACCAACTTCTCCACCCTTACTCAAATGTGACAACCATCAAGTGTATCACTTTGTGCATGTGTGTTAGCATATTTTCATAAACATTTTTAAGGGTGTTAGCACTCCACTAGATCTAAATGCATATGCAATGAATTAGAGCATCTAGTGGCACTTTGATAACCGCATTTCGATACGAGTTTCACCCCTCTTAATAGTATGGCTATCGATCCTAAATATGATCACACTCACTAAGTGTCTCGAACACCAAACCAAAAAGCTCCTATCAAGATTTTACCTTTGCCTTGAGCTTTTTGTTTTTCTCTTTCTTCTTTTTCAAGTTCAAGCACTTGATCAGCACCATGGTCACACCATCATCATGATCTTCAACATTGCTCCACCACTTGGAATAGTGCTACCTATCTCATGATCACTTTGATAAACTAGGTTATCACTTAGGGTTTCATTAATTCACCAAAACCAAACTAGAGTTTTCAATCTCTTCCTTTTCGATAATTGATGACAACCCTTTCACAAAGATATGAATTGAAATTTATTTGAATCCATGTTGCTTGCCCAAGCATATTTACCATGTGTAAAAGGATATGGACAAGTTTTATGAACCCCAAATGGTAGCATTAGCTCCCCTATATATGTGCTAAGAGTTTGGATACAAGCTTGCACATATGCATGTATTAGAGTTTTAGGAGAGTAATGTCTACCAAATGATGCTAAGGTATAAGAGATGGACCTTTGAAGCGTGATACCAATCGGAGTGCACCAATATACCATTGTTAGCACCATTAGTAACTAGACATAAACAAAAACTAGAATACCCCGTAAGATCAATATTAGGTCTAGTTTTCACAAAATAAACACAAGTCTAGTTACTCAACCTATGCATGCTAGTTTTTTATTTCATCATTCAAACCTACAACTAGCATACACCACACAAGCATGGAACTTTAATTTAAAACTTGTGCCATGCAAGCAAACATATGAAATGCACATTCAAATGCATCATTCAAGTTTATGAGCTTGCTTCCCCTACTTGTGTGCTTCAAATTTTAATTGATCCCCTTACTTTCATATTTCTCCCTATTGGTATAAATTAACGCACACAGATAAATCCGTAAGCGCACGGATACTACTATAGTTTTAACCCGGAAGTATTCCAAGTATCGTATCCATAGGGAAACGTGTGAGACTAACTACAATCTAACTTAACTAGGGGTAGCAACAAGGTTAAGATAAATAGGAGAGTAGAGCAAAAAACTAAGGTTCTCTAGTTCTGACTTGGGTAAGTTATGTCTTCTACTATTCAACTGGGGACATTACTTAAGGAAGAACACTAGCAGAGAATGCTTTTCATAGTAACCGTGTCCTACTTGCCCTACAAATGGGAGGTGGACTACAGAGGATTCAACGAGGCTATAAGAGTCACCCTCGTGAGCTACCACTGATCTGGAATGTAGGATGCATCCACAAGTAACCAGAGTCTAAGCACCACGCTTACACTACAATTACTACTTTACTCTTCCCGAATAAAGAATAAAGCACTCAAACGAGTTGTGAATCTAATGAATAATATAAACAAGAAGCTTACTTGAATTAGAAGTTGATTACCAGAGAAATCTTATAGGCAGGCTCAGATAGAACATGGATCCACCAATGTATATGCCGTAGAGAGAGCACCGACAGGCTGGTATCTCCTCCAAACTCTTCCCTCACTCTTCATCTCACTATTATTTACAAGACTAGATCCTATGGAGGACTAATCTTCTCTTGATAGCTAGCTCTGATTCTAAAGATATGAGTTAGGGTTTTAGGGATCTACTGAGGGAGGGGGTAGGGGCTGATATATATAGGCCAGAGCGTCAATCCTGAACCCTCAGATCAAACCGACTTGAATAAACGGCGAAGATTGGATCTCAATGGTGGTGGGAAACTGACTTTCAAAGTAGAGGCTGACTGGTGGGACCCATAGGCCAGCCGGCCTGCAGGTGGGGCCGACTGGCCCCACATGGCAGCCCCTCGGGGTCTGCTTCAATGGAAAGCCTCCTGGAGTCTTCTAGAATCTTCCCACGCTGTTTACGCGGCGGAATTCTATAATTTCCTTTGACGAATAGGTCCCCCTTGACGGTTTTCTGGATAAACCCTGTTGAAAACAAAGATTCACCAAAACTCATAGAATTTATTAGCTTAAACCCTTATATCGATGTTTGGTGATGGAATTAAGTATAAATACAGGTTATGTTGATGGTTTATAATTGGTGTTAGTGACCGTTAACAAGCTCCCCCAAGCTTAACCTTTGCCAGTCCCTGAGCAAAGCTAAACTCAGCAATGGATCAGGAGTTGCTACAATACTTTCATGCCTCAAAAGTACACATGCGTTCAATCAAAAATTCTTCTTCGGATTAGAATAAACTGATCTGACTTTCAAACTTACACGTATTACCTTCAACCATGGGGCTTCTTAACATTCACTTGGGTCTTGAGCAATTGAAAGATAGAACGATAAAGTCAAGCGCTATGTTTCAAGTTCTTTGTTTCACCATTGTTCTAGAGTTTTTATAAGTTTTCAAAATAAAACTCAGAGATTCCATTGTATGACACTCTCAAATCTCTCAATATATGTGATATTTGTGGATCCTCACCAAGGCAATAAAGATGTTATGTCCTTTTTCTTCCTACTACTAAGTCTTATGTTGAGTTCATAGATAGGGAGAAAGCTAGAGCATACTTATAATGCATATATTGTAAAGTCAAGCAACGGATCCAAAGAGGGTTGAGTCATACAATCAAATCAAGATGTGCATGTGTGTAGATATATGATGGATATAAATGGTGGCTAACCTAATTCTACTTTGCTCCTTGAAAACATATCTCTCTCTTGAAACTTGAAAATATTTTTGTGAGAGAACAGGGGCTATCTTATTCATCTTGTTTTCTTCTCTCTTTTTCAGGCGGGCATCTGAGTACCCATTGTTTTCAATATCTCGGACACTTGTCCATTTTTTTCTCAACTCTTTTTTTCTTTTCTTCTTCTTTTTTTATGAATAACTTTTGCATAGCCCCATGTCTCTTTTCTGCAACAAAACTTTTGAGAGATAGCAACAAGAACTTGGAGCGTTTATTTGGTGGATGGAAAACCTAACAAGCATGTTTTTGGGTTCACTCCTAGTGTAGGAGTAGAACATTTTTAGGTAGATTTAGATGGAAGGCATGTTTTTGCACCTACCCCTAGTGTAGGAGTAGTGTATATGTGGGTGGTGTGTATGTGATATTGATTTTAAGAGCATGAAAAATCTCTCATAAGAGTCAACAAAGCTTAACAAAACTCAATGCAAAACCAAGTAGTATATATGTGAAAGTTTTCCTAGCCTAAATAACATGTATGGCTCTGGTGGGAATTCAAGCTTTATTATATAGGAACTCATCATATAGCATTTTTGTGTTTTTCAAAAGATAAATCTCTGGAACTTTAGTGTCATTTGGAATAAGATAAACAACAGCTTAGACCATCTCATATCATATCCGTCAATTACCTAGACTTAGATCAAGCATATGCTACCCACAAGTTTCAAGTTTAGAGTAAATCCTTATATCAAAATAATCTTATCCAAAACTCAGGAGAATTCAAGGCTAAAAACTAGGTACTTGAAAGGAATTACAATAGAGCAACTATTCATTATTTCCATTTTAAGAGATTATTCTGAGTTCTCTTTATTTTATTCAACTCTTAAAAATAAATTAAAGCAAACTAGACACATTTTTTTATTTCATTTTCAATTTTACTAGATCACACATTATTACTATAGATGACTAATGTAAAGATAAATTTTTTATTTTGTTTTTCATTTATCATTTTTTAACTATAAAAAAGAAACTAAAATTAAAACAAAAAGGGAAAGAATACTTACCTGGATATACGGTAGTGCTTCTCCCCCAAGCTAGCTCTTTCGGTGAGGGTTCGGTATTGTAAGTCCTTCGAACCGGACTTCTCCTTGTGAAGTTCATTGATCAAGTTCCTTGGTTTGCTCTGAAGATGAGAATTCTTGAGGTGGTGCCTCTAATGGTGATGTCACCTTCTTCCGCCAAGCCCGTCTTGGTTTTGAGTTTTTATTTTGGTTTGACAGGTTAAGAACCTTCACTTATAGAAATTAGGGAGTCGACTATCTTTCCCTTACACTTTGCTTGAAGTGTGTCCTACTCATAAGACAAGGTAGAGATCAAGTGCATGGGCTCTGTTGGTGGGAATTCACCAACACAACCAAAATTTTACTTATTCCTCTCTATCCTTAGGTATATTAAACAAGATGAAGTTGATGTTATGTGATTTTTTTAATTATAACATGGGTGATAAGATCAAAAGATTAAGTATGAATGTAGCATTTAAGTACATTTGGCTAAAAGGGTTGAATTTCTTAACCAATGGAAAGGATTGTCTATTTCTATATAAATCTTTACATGATTATGACTATCATCTTCTAGAGATGAGATGTGCAAAGTTTTAGCTCATTTGGTTGAGACTGTGAGATCAAGAAAGTGGTGCTAGGAATAAACTTGAACTAAACATGTTGAGTTAATTAGGTCAGATCAAGGAAGTGTAACATAATCATATTTGTTTCTTATTTATATGCATACCAGAATCAAGGAAAAACTTTTAAATAATGACCATTTACCTTAGGATGTTACCTTTATCATTAGAGCGTGAAGACACCATATGACAAAGGGTAGATGACTCGTGATGGTTTTTCCCTTTTGCTTGAAGTTTTCTCTTGTTCTACTAGCCTCGCAGTTTAAACTGTTCATGAGCTTCTTGTTTCCTAGATCTCACCTTTTATTTCTCATCCTTTTGTCATGCCATATTTTTGCTTCTTTAATCTTACCACTTTGTTGGTCCTTCCGCTCCACTCATCATTTTATGGCACTCTTCTTCTTTCTCTTTGTTCCTTAGCTGTAGTGGTGGCTGGGTTTGCAGATTCATGCCAAACCATGAACATGCGTAGCTTATATTCATTTATCCCTATAAAATTTTAGTGGAGACATATCCGAGGGAATACAACAAATTTGAAGCATGGGTCGTTGTCCATAAGTTTGGGGAATTACATCTATGCTAATGAAAAGATGATTTTAGGATTACTTTAGCATAGATTTTGTTTATCATGTTTTATACAAGCATGGCTCAAGGCAAAAGTAACTTGCAGCAAAAGACAAAGTGAGTGACCTTTGATACTTACAATTCTTCCATCCATCATGAATGAGTTGTGTCTTCTTTGCACAATGTTATTGGAGTTCATCATGTGCCTGGCCTCATCTCCGATTTGAATTCATCTCGTGACTTACCAATATTGAATTAAAAGTTTCCTTCATGGGGTTAGTCCAACAAAATGACCAATATCTACTATAGCATATTCTTGGTTCAAAAAATTAATCTAGACACCATGTCTAATTTGCTCCAAACTCTTCCCTCACTCTCAATCTCACTATTATTTACAAGACTAGATCCTATGGAGGACTAATCTTCTCTTGATAGTGGGCTCTGATCCTGAAGATATGAATTAGGGTTTCAAGGATTTGCTGAGGGAGGGGGGTAGGGGCTGATATATATAGGCCTGAGCATCAATCCTGAGCCCTTGGATCAAACCAACTTGAATAAATGGCGAAGATTGGATCTCAATGGCGGTGGGAAACCGACTTTCAAAGTAGAGGCTGACTGGTGGGATCCATAGGCTGGTCAGCCTATAGGTGGGGCTGGCCAGCCCCTCGAGGTCTGCTTCGATGGAGAGCCTCTTGGAGTCTTCTAGAATCTTCCCACGTTGTTTACACGGCAGAATTCCATAATTTCCTTTGACGAATAGGTCCCCCTTAACGGTTTTCTGGATAAACCCTACCGAAAACACAGATTCACCAAAACTTGTAGAATTTATTAGTTTAAACCCTTACACCTATGTTTGGTGATAGAATTAAGTATAAATGCAGGTTATGTTGATGATTTATAATTGGTGTTAGTGACCGTCAACACTCCCCCTATGTCAAAGTTCTCCCCCTTTGTAATCTTTTCACTATCTTTGTGCAATTTCTCCCCCTTTGTCATCAATAACCACAAATGTTTAATTTTGGAGTGGTTAAGATTATCAATGTCAATCAATGGGGTGAGGATCATTTTCCCAAATTTAGTTCAATCTAGATCAATTGCCAAAGATATTTAACTCAGTTTGATCCAAGGACAAGCTTCTTCACACCTCTAAATAAGGGTTATATTGTACCATATTGAGTTAAAACACTTATAGCTCATTTTCTAGATCAAACACTAGGTTCATAAGCCCACAAACATGTCATATGCTAACACTAGATCAAATCAAGCATAGAAGCAATAACGTACTATACAAGCATCAAATTTATTTGATTTTCATGAATGAGCCTATTTAATATGAAGAATGACTAGATGCACTAAATATGTCCTTAGCAAAGGATGTATGCATGCCAATCAACTTTCACCTTGGATTCCTTGAAGTAGAGGCATGCCAAATAAGTGAGGGGTGCATCAACACATATTTGAGAAATCCAATATGTTTAACTTATTCCTTAGCTTGCAAAACCATTTCTCATCTAATGGCTTAGTAAATATGTCAGTAAGTTGATCTTCGGTGCCCACACTCTCAATGCAACTGTTCCCTTTTTGTTGATGATCTCTAATGAAATGGTGGCGGACATCAATGTGATTTGTTCTTGCATGTTGAACCAGATTGTTGGTAAGCTTGATTGCACTCTCATTATCACATAGCAATGTCATTTTCTTGAACTTGATTCCAAAGTCATTCAAGGTGGCCTTCATCTAAAGTATTTGTGCACAACAACTACCGATGGATATGTATTTGGCTTTGGCGGTTCATAATACAACACTATTTTGCTTCTTTGATGACATGAAACAAGTGATCTCCCCAACAATTGACGTGTGCCCGTGGTGCTCTTCCTTTCAACCTTACACCCCATATAATCCGAGTTAGAGTAACCAACTAGCTCAAACTTTGCTCCTTTAGGATACCACAAATCAACATTTTGTGTATGCTTCAAGTACCTCAATATTCTTTTTATAGCCTTCAAATGACTTTCTCTTGGTGAGGCTTAAAATCTTGCACACTTGCACACACTAAACATGACATCCGGCCTTGATGCGGTCATATAGAGTAGGCTTTCAATCATAGACCGATACAACTTTTGATCCACCAAGTTGCCACTTGCATTACTATCTAAATTTTTATTTGTTTCCATTGGTGTGCTAATGGCTTTGCTATCACTCATACCAAACTTCTTAAGCATGTCTTTGATGTACTTGCCTTGACTCACAAATGTACCATTCTTCAATTGCTTGATTTGAAGACTAAGAATATAACTCAACTCTTCAATCATGGATATCTCAAATTTATTAGCCATTATCTTCCCAAACTCTTCACAAAAATCTTGATTGGTTGATCAAAAGATAATATCATCAATATAGATTTGCAACACAAACAAATCCTTGCCAATCTTCTTGGTGGAAAGAGTGGTGTCAACCTTGCCCATGATGAATCCCTTAGAGAGTAGGAAGTCCCTCAACCTCTCATACCATGCTCTAGGTGCTTGCTTCAAGCCATACAATACCTTCTTCAACTTGTACACATGGTCAGGTTTCTTGTCATCTTTAAAACTAGGAGGTTGTTCAACATATACTTCTTCATTGATGTAGCCATTTAGAAATGCACTCTTGACATCCATTTGATAGAGCTTGATATTGTGGGCACAAGCATAGGCTAGCAAGATTCTAATTGCTTCCAATCTAGCAACCGGGGCATATGTTTCTCCAAAGTCAAGACCTTCAACTTGTGTATAGCTTTATGCTACCAATCTTTCTTTGTTCCTTACAACTATCCCATCTTGATCTTGCTTGTTTCTATAGACCCATTTGGTTCTAATCATATTGTGTCCCTTTGGTCTCTCAACTAATTTACATACTTGATTTCTAGTGAAGTTGTTCAATTCTTCATGCATAGCATTCACCCAATCAACATCCTTCAATGGTTCATCTATCTTCTTTGGTTCGATGGATGACACAAATAAGAAATGCTCATAAAATAAAGCCAATCTTGATCTTGTTTTCACCTCTAGAAATATCTCCAATTATAGTGTCCAATAGATGATCTCTTGCAATATGAGTTGGTTGAAGTATTGGAACTTGATTGCTTACACTTGCTTGATCATTAGGTTGAGATGATGAACTAGCCACTTGATCTTGCACATTGTCATGAGAGCCACTTGAGCTTGCTTGATTTATATCAACTTGCACATTTGAGTTAGAGAGCACTTGCACTTGATCATCTTCTTCATCATTCACTTGCCTAGGCCTCAATTCACCAATATCCATGTTCTTCATAGCATTTGAAAGTTGGATGCCTCTAACATCTTCTAAGTTCTCATTCTCATCTTGGGAACCCTTGGTTTCATCAAATTTAACATCATGAACCTCCTCAAGAGTACCACTTGCCAAATTCCAAACTCTAAATGCTTTGCTAGTGGTTGAGTATCCAAGTAAGAATCCTTCATCACACTTCTTCTCAAACTTGCCCAATCTAGTGTCTTTCTTCAAGATATAACATTTACAACCAAAGAACAAAAAATATGCAATGTTTGGCTTTCTACCATTCAAGAGCTCACATGGTGTCTTCTCTTTCAATGGATGATAATACAATCGGTTGCTACAATTGCAAGCCATGTTGATAGCTTTGGCCCAAAAGGATTGACTCACATTGTACTCACTCAATATTGATCTTGCCATGTCAATCAAGGTTCTATTCTTCCTCTCAACAAGGCTATTTGATTGTGGAGTGTATTTGGCCAAGAATTAATGACTAATTCCAAACTCATCACATAACTCATCAATTCTAGTGTTCTTGAACTCACTACCATTGTCACTTCTAACTCTCTTGATGGTTGTTTCGAATTCATTGTGAATAGCCTTGACAAATGATTTGAATGATGCAAATACATCACTCTTGTTCACTAAAAAAATACCCAAGTATATCTTGTATAGTCATCCACTATCACAAAGCCATATTTGTTTCCATCGATGCTATGTGTTGGTCCAAATAAATCCATGTGCAACAACTCAAATGCTTTACTAGTGCTCATCATGCTTTTCTTCGGATGGGTGTTTCCAACTTGTTTGTTGACTTAATAAGAGCTACAAAGCTTATCCTTCTCAAATACAACATCTTTCAAGCCTCTAACCAAGTCATGCTTAACCAATCTATTCAATTGTTTCATTCTAACATAATCAAGCCTTCTATGCCATAACCAACCCATACTAGACTTAGTAAACAAGCATGTTAACAATTGAGCTTCACTAGCATTAAAATCAACCAAGTATAGATTCTCATATCTAAAGCCTTTGAAGATCAAGTTAGAGCCATCTATACTTATGATTCCTACATCATCTACCTCAAATATGCATTTGAATCTAAGATCACACAATTGAGCCGTGGATAGCAAATTAAAGTTCAAACTCTCAACTAGCAACACATTGAAAATGCTCATGTCATTGGATATTGTAATCTTACCAAGCCCTTTGACCTTGCATTTGCCATTATCACCAAATATGATACTATCATAGCCATCATTGCCATTGGTGTTGATTGAGTTGAACATTCTTGTATCACCGGTCATGTGTTGAGTGCACCTACTATCAAGAACCTAATGCCTTCCTCTGACTTTGTAATTGACCTACAAAAGAAGATCAATTCTTTTTAGGTACCTAAACTTGCTTGGGTCCTTAAAGGTTAGTGACCAAGCTCTTTGGCACCCAAATGACTTTCTTCTTTGAGCCCATCTATGGTGCACCAATGAATTTAGCCTTCACATCATTTGTACCCTTTGTAAGCACATAGAAAGAATCAAGCTTAATTGAGAATACATTAGCATTCTTGTTCTCTGTTTTGCACTCATGCTCTTTATGACCAACTTGCTTGCAACTAGTGCAAAAATGACTATTGTTCTTCACAAAACTAGTCTTGTGAGGAGCAAAGGTCACCTTGCCTTTCTTGGGGGTATAGTACAATCCCTCTTTTTAGAGAGTTCTTTGACTACCTAAACACATAAGCAAGTGATCCTCACCACCATAGGCCTTAGCCAAGGTGCCATTCATCATTGTCGGCATTGAGCAATAAGATGATCCTTGCTTTCACAATTGAAGCACCTTCTTGAATTTTCCTTGTTCTTAGATGAAGACTTCTTCCTTCTAGCATGGTAGCCCTTCTTCACCATAAACTTGCCAAATATCTTAACAAAGAGAGCCATCTTCTCATCATCCATCTCATAAAAGCTCAAGTCTTTATCTTCACTTGATGATTCTTGCTTTGCCTTGTCCTTGGATGATGTCTCCTTAAATGCCACACTCTTCTTCTTCTCATCCTTCTTCTCATCTTTCTTCTCTTTCTTTTCTTCCTTCTCATCATCATCACTATATGTGTCATCGGTCATCACATCTCGCAACACTTGGTTTGGTGGCATGGTGTCCAAACCACTCCTCACTAGAATACTGACCAATATGCCAAATCTCGAAGGTAAGCATCTCAAGAACTTGTGAGAGAAGTCCTTGTCCTTCACTTCTTCTCCAAGTGCTTTGAGATCAATGACAAGTACTTGAAGCCTATGGAACATCTTTGGCACACTCTCATCATCCTTTATCTTGAAACTAGCAAACTTCTCCTTGAGGATGTATGCCTTGGCACCTTTCATGGCTTGAGTGCCCTCAAATGATTCCCCCAACTTCTTCCATGCCTCATGAGTTGTCTCAATGTTCTTGATTTGCTCAAATGTTCTATCATCTAAAGCATTATGAATGGCACTAAGAGCAATGCTATTGTTTTGGAGTAGCACTTCTTCGGCAGCGGTGGGAGCCTCTTCATTGGCAATCTCAATCTTGGTCTCCACCACCTTCCACACATTTCTATAGATTAACTTGATATATGTTGTCATCTTAGCCCTCCAATAAGGATAGTTGGAGCCATCAAATTGGGGTGGCTTCTTAGTGTTGTTGAGTTGAGCCATTTTGACACCGAAGGTTGTTAATCCTTAAATCACGGTGACCATTGCTTTGATACCACTTAAAAGGTCCTAATAGCTAGGGGGGTGGAATAGCCTATTAAAATTTTCTATAACAACACTTAGCAAATATGTTAAACAATTAAACAGCGAAGTGAGTGTTGCGTTAGCCTACTAAAAAAGTAAGCCACCTACCACAATTCTAGTGGCTATGATCTCTAACCACACAATGGCTATGTCACTACACTAAGTTAGTGTGCTCTAAGACTAACTACAAAGCCACACTAATCACTAGACTTGACATAAGCTTGCTCTCAAAACTAATTACACTAAAGAGCGAAGCAACACTAGAAATGTAAATGCAAGGTAGGGGATGTGATGATTATACCACCGAGTAGAGGAATTGAGCCAATCACAATGATGGAGCCAATCAATTACAATCAATCACAATCAATCACAATGAATACCAAGAAAGACTCGAATAAGATGACACAAGATTTTTTACTGAGGTTCACTTGCTTACCGGCAAGCTAGTCCTCGTTGTGGTGATTCACTCACTTGGAGGTTCACGCGCTAATTGGCATCACACGCTGAACCCTCAATAGGGTGCTGCACAACCAACACAAGATGAGGATCACATAATCCACGAGTAATCCACTAGAGTACCTTTTAGCTCTCCACTAGGGAAAGGTCAAGAACCCCTCACAATCACCATAATCAGAGCCGGAGACAAGCACCTTCCTTCGCTCGACGATCCTCGCTGCACCAAGCTGTCTAGGTGGTGGCAACCACCAAGAGTAACAAGTGAATCCCGCAGTGAAACACGAACACCAAGTGCCTCTAGATGCAATCACTCAAGAAATACACTTGGATTCACTCCCAATCTCACAAAGATGATGAATTAATGATGGAGATCAGCGGGAGGACTTTGGCTAAGCTCACAAGGTTGCTATGTCAATGCAAATGGCTAAGAGAGTGAGCTTGAGCCGGCCAAACACCTTTTATAAAGGCTCCATCGAAATAGAGCCGTTGGGCTCGCACAGCAGCCCAACTTGCGCTGACTAGACGTGCTGATCAGAATGACTGGACGCACCTGGTCCAGCGTCCGGTCATGGGATCTTCGCCATGTGTCCTGCCTTTAAATACATGCCACCCGATCTCCAATGGCTAACTCGCTCCTGCGCTCGCGTTAATGAAGGACCGGACGCGCTGATCCAGTGACCGACGTGCCAGCCCCTGTGTTAGATCAGTTCAACCCCACACGCAATCAACAGATGATCGGACGCACCGATCAACTTGGCTTCCTAGAATCAGGTCATTTCCAGAGAGCTCCCCGAGCGGCAAAACACTAACCGAACGCGTTAGGTCCATACTGACCGGACTCAGGCCAGCGTCTAGTCCTGCCTTCGCCTCTGTATGTCAAGTTTTGCGCCAAACATCAGTGTACGTCACCTATGACCGGACGCAGGCCCTGCGTGTCTGGTCACTCTCACTGTGCAGCATCCGATCATTGAACTGACTGAGCCCGAGCGCGCCAACACTTTTATAAATGATCGAACTCACCACCTCAGCGTCTAGTCACCTTGGGTTCAGCACCCGGTCATTGATTTTTAGTGAAAAACACCTCCTTCACTTCACCAACTTCTCCACCCTTACTCAAATATGCCAACCACCAAGTGTATTACCTTGTGCACGTGTGTTAGCATATTTTCACAAACATTTTCAAGGGTGTTAGCACTCCACTAGATCTAAATGCATATGTAATTAGTTAGAGCATCTAGTGGCACTTTGATAACCGCATTTCAATGCGAGTTTTACCCCTCTTAATAGTACGGCTATCGATCCTAAATGTGATCATACTCACTAAGTGTCTCGATCACCAAACCAAAAACTCCTATCAAGATTTCACCTTTGCCTTGAGCTTTTTGTTTTTCTCTTTCTTCTTTTCCAAGTCCAAGCACTTGATCATCACCATGGTCACACCATCATCATGATCTTCAATATTGCTCCACCACTTGAAATAGTGCTACCTATCTCATGATCACTTTCATAAACTAGGTTAGCACTTAGGGTCTTATCAATTTACCAAAACTAAACTAGAGCTTTTACCTACTCAATTCTAATGGCTATGATCTCTATGTCTCTCGAGAGGATATGTCTCTACAACTATGAGCTAGTGAGCAAACTAATTAGATCAATTAATTACTTCTAGTTACTCAACTAGGCTACACTAGCAAGCTACTACTACACAAGGCAATAATAAACAAAAGTAATGCACAAGTGAGAGCAGAGAGTAGTATACCAAACCAGCAAGAGATAAATCAATCAAGAATACCAATTGATGACACAATGATTTATTACGAGGATCACTTGCTTGCCGGTGAGTTAGTCCTAGTTGTGACAACACACTCACTTGTTGGCTCACGTGCTAATAGGCATTACATGCCTAGCATTACACAAAGGCGCCGTAAGAACCAACATGAGATGAGGGTACACAAGTCATGAGCAATCCACTAGAGTACATCTTGCGATCTCCCATAGGGACAAGGTCAAGAACTCCTCACAATATCACCGATCAGAACCGGAGACAATCACCATCCTCCGCTCAACGATCATCCCTGCTCCAAGTCGTCTAGGTGGCGGCAACCACCAAGAGTAACAAGAGAAATCCACAATGAAACACAATCACCAAGTGCCACTAGATACAATCACTCAAGCAATGCACTTGGATGCTCTCAGATCTCATCAAATGATGAACAAATCAAAAGAAGTGAGTGAGAGTGAATGGCTAGGCTCACAAGGTTGTATCAGCTGTGTAAATGGCCAAGAGAGTGAGCCCAACCCGGCCAAGGGGGTTAAATAGAGAGCCAAGATCTCAACTAGCCGTTACCCCATGAATCGGCTGTCGGACCAAGCGTCGAACCCGGGCGCATGGTACTCCAAACTATGCACCGCCGGTCCGACACTCTGCACGAGCTACTGCCTGCACGCCACGTGTCCTCTTCAAAACTCTCGACTGTTGCCGCGTGCAATGGCTACCTCACACGTGCTCCAGACCAAGCTCTGGACTGCCATAGTGCACATGTCGGACCAACTCTCACCAGAGTCCGACGCTGTCCAGAAACTACACCAAGAGGTCATTTTACGTCAGACTCAGTCTGGCTGGGGGCAGCCGAGCCATGCACCTCAGTCCGACGCCCCTCGCCACCTTTACTATGCACTAGGGTTAGCAACCAGACCCAGAGGCCATAGGCCGATGCCCTACCTAGCCTGGGTCCGATGCCTGCGGTCAGTGCAACCTCACCTAGGGTATGCCACCGGATCCACACGCCATGGTCCGGCACCCTACCAAACCAAGGTCCAGCGCCCTATCTCTTCTACTTCTCAACTTCCACTTCCACACTTGCTTTCATGTGTGTAACATCCCAAAAATCCAAATAAATAAATCATGCAAATTAAAAAACTATTTTCAAAATCATTTTAAAACTAATCCTCAATTGAGCTCTAATTTATCCCTTGTCCAAATATTCTCCAACTCTAGCTCTCAATATTCGTCTTCTTCCTAATCCCTAGGGCACGCACACAGCACACTCGGAGAGCAAGCCCGCGGAGCACGCTTGCAGTACACCTCGCTGGCCCTTGCCACTTCGTCGTAGTGCCATTACTTCGGTTAGGCAACAGCTTTTAGCGTGTTGCACGCGCACGGCGACAATCGACCCCATAAGGAAGATCCCAACAGCATGTTCATGCACCAGCAGTATGACCACGTCCATGTCCAAAAAGTCCAACCAGCAGCACCTGCACGTTAAGCCCAAAACATACTCCTCAACCAGCCACGTGCATGCAAGTCCAAGTATGACTAATCCAAATACTTTTCCTTTTCCCAAAAGTGGATTAGCATCCAATATTAAGACCAGCAATATCTCCATCAACCTCGCGATGCGCCGCTATCCTCTCTGAGTTGTTCTAATCACCCATGCCTTTACTTCGCCTGCTAGCCTTGTCCTATCGCTTTGCAAAATTATCAGCGCACGTCGTGCTATCTCTGCCGTAGTGTGTCGCGCACGCCGGGCGTCCTTCCTAGTTCGAGCTCCGCCTCTAGCCCTGCTTTTCCTGCCTAGAAAAGAGTATGCCATGCAGCTCTCCTATCACGCCGAGCCCGCTGAGCCATCCTGCTCCGTCGCTCACCATCTTACTCCCCAAATCGAGTTCCTCTTTTCCTGCTTGGGAAAGCTATGCTCCGTCGATCTCCCTCCCCGAGCTAAAATTGGCTGAGGTAGCTAGCCTGATCCCCTCGTTCTCCTTCTCCATTATCTCCTTGACCTACGGTCTCCATCATTAATTCTTTGACCTGCATGAATGAACCAGCACCCCCCTCATCACGTAAGGACCAAAGACCCACAGTCATGTGCAGGTCAACAAGTCCAATGGCGTGATTAGCCTCCTCCAATAATACCATTTTAATTTTCAAAATTAATTAAACATCCCATCTTGCAGAACACATATCTCGCCAATACGACCTCCGATTCACTCCATTCTTCTTCCTAAAATCATATAAAATCAAGACCTATCCATCCATACCATTTTCTTATTTTCTAGAGCTTATTTTAATTTATCTATTTATTGTGTTTGTTTGCGCGTTCTAGCCGATGGAGTGAACGAGCCGGAGAATGAGGACGTCGGAGGCGAGTACCGTGAGTTTGACCCTGAGGACCCGAGCTACGAGCAGGAGTTTGCCAAGGACACCGACGGAGGCAAGTCCAATCTAATCTACTTTGATACATGTTGACCCTATTTCTAAACACAACCCATAGAAGCCATTTTAAATCTTGCATGTACGATTATACATATGAAGTATTTTCGCTGCTTAGCTAAACCCGTTTAAATGGCCACCCTTGAATTGTTCCACATTATCATCTTGCTCAAACTTAGGAATAATTGTTATGACATGACGAAATATTGTTATTTAGTATGCTTAGGACTTTGTTGCCCATTGTGGATACTTATGACTATAATTTCTCAAATACAATGAATTCAAATAAAACGGTGTGAGTTGTGAGGTTAAGTGATGTGGGTTAAGTATAATGGTTAATGAACAAGTTATAGATGGTGATTACCCTAGATACAGGGCGTATCAGTGTTCCTTTTGTGGGATATCATGGTGTTGTGGCTTGTACCTTTTGTGGTTAAGCATGAAGATATCCGCCTTGTCTCGATTAAGGACTGAGTTGATGATTCATCTTGCCTAACTCATTTTTACCGTACAACCACTAGACCTTGTATGAGGCAAGACTTAGTCTAAATCCCCCTAGTTGGTATGACAATCACCTGGAGGCAGGTGTGCAACGAAACACTAAGAGATGTATGTAGAAACTGAGAAATTGTATGAAATATAATAAGCTCTGTAAATTATCGTATTATGTTGACGTGGCCTTAGTGTTCCCGTGGTGAGCGCCAGTACTTAGCTATGGAGGGTAATGGCTCTGATGGATTTATGCTTGCACGACGGTGTTAAGTTATGGTATCCTACTTATGGTGAAAGTGTACAACCTCTGCAGAGTGTAAAATCTATCTCGATAGTTGTGTCTACGGTCTTGGACGAGTTACGGTTTGGTTTCAACAACTTGATGGGTTGGGATGAGTGGAAACATATATGAGCGTGATTTTGGAAATAAATAGTTGACGGCCATGTGCTGTGGGAATAGAGCGTTCAACAGCACTTAAAATTGTACAAAGCCCTTTTTAAAAAATACTCTTATATATGGAAAATAGATGTTTTTTGTAAAAAGGTATTTATAAATTGAAACTCTGCATGTGTCAAAAAGATAGCTTTATGCAAATAAAACCAAGTCATATCCTTGATTTATTCATATGCATCTATGGTTATCCCACCCGTAGGGTAAGGTTGAATTTGCTGAGTACTTTGTACTCATCCTTACTTTGTTGTACAGAGGAAGACCCGAAAGCTACGTTCGAGTAAGGTCGTGTCTGCACCTAGCTTAGCCTGTGGCATGGGATCGTCATATTTTAGCGTGTTGGTTTGTGTGGATCTTTGGATGCATCTGTATCTTTATTTGGCGTGGTTTAAGCGTCTGCTTTCATTCGGACTACTACTTTGAGACTATCTGATGTAATAAATGTGCATACTAGACTCTTGGGACTAGTATTTCATTGCATTTAAGTTCCTAGATAACCGGGGGCGCTTCAATGTGCTAACACTTGTGCACGTGTGTTAGTGTTTTTCAAAAACATTTTCAAGGGCCAAGTTAGCACACTAGAATCTAAATGCATATGCCTATCCTAAATTCGGTCACACTCTCTATAGTGTCTTGACCGTCAAAACAAAAATGGTCATATTTCTTATACCTTTGCCTTGAGCCCATTTTTGTTTTTCTCTCTTCTTTTTCAAGTTGGAGCACTTCATTCACCATCTTTTGACCTTCCTCCATCACTTGAGTGCTATCAAGCTCCATCACTTGGACTTGGAACAACCTATCTCAGTCACACACTTAGACATAGGATTAGTCCAATAGGTTTTATCAATTAGCCAAAACCAAACTAGGGCTTTCAACGGGCCTAAAAACAAAGTTACGCGTGTCAATTTTTTGTAAAGATATTATATTTGTGCCCAAAGATTTTCAATACAATAAGAGCATCATAAAAAATGGTGTTATAAGCCATACATAAGCATGATTTTTAATTGTAATTCTAGTTATAATAAGGTACTTCATTTGTTCATCCATCCATCTTTCCTTAAATGATAGATTATTATGCAGTGCAGTGAAGTTACATTTGGAATCTAGTACTATTACATAGCTAATGTAATTCTTCAAACAAATAACGGATGATGACTAGACAGCACAACATGTGTGTCAGCTGATTAGATGGTTAAGTGTCATCATAAGCAAAAGCAAAATAACAAGGCAAGGGAAATCAATCATTTCTCTTCTTCTTTCTCCTTTGTAGCATCGCTTCTTCTAATGCAAAGTTCGAGTCATGACATTGCTCCATCCATCCCTCAGAGCCTCTGCAGCTCATCCTCGCTGATGAAGCTGACCTCTTCATGCTTTGCAATCATGATCCCATCTTGCGGTCCAATGAGATCCCTCAGAGTCATCGTCTTGAACCCGTACACCAAAGTCTAACTGCGGCAGGGTTGTTTCTAGCCCAAAGGGTCCCCTCCTGCAACATATGCTGGTCGTGGTTGGCCCCAAAGGGTCCCCTCCTGCAACATATGCTGGTTGTGGTTGGCCCCAATTCCTTATAAGCTTGCAAAGTCTAGAGTCGAGCTCGCTAGCCATGTTGCTCCACACTCCCTCCAGCCTCCTCAAGATCTTCAGATACACTAACCTCAGCCTCATTGTCTCCTTGAATATGACAATATAATGACCTTGGCACCGCCTACACCAACCCAGCTTTCATAGTAACATTCATCCGAACCTATGTACACTTCTCATGCACCCTCGCTCCCACCTCATCCTCCCCGTCCTTGTCCCGCTCTTAATCGGGTCACCATATACGAACCACTTCCCCCACTAGTCCTTGCCCTCGCTAGACATAATGGCATGGTGGAAGACCACAAAGTAGAAGTCACAATCATGAAACTGTAGGTACACATTGAAGTCAGGGTAGTCCAAGTGAATTGGCTATAAAAAGCTATAGTGGGCTATAGAAGAAGCTATCCATTTAATTGTTTTATAGAAAACATGAAATTTTTTAATTATGCATAGAAATATCTAACTAGACAAAAAAAATATGAACACAACTACTCAAATACATGTAGAATATCTAGGAGAATATGTTTTCAAGTCCATTATGTTGGAACTGGTGGTTCTGAATAGGAGAGAGAGGGAGGAGAGAACTCGGTGATGGAGATGGGATACACTAGAGTTTTGAACAAATAGAAATGAGTGGTAGGTGAGGTCCCTTCCCTCACCCTTGGCATTTATATAGGCAATGACTATTTACAAGTGGCCCCTTCAATGCGGTTGGATTTCACATGACACTACTCTAGCTACTAGTTGGGCCTCTTCCAGGGAGAGACTTGGCCCGTATACCTCATGGTCTCCCCCAACATCGCCCCAGCAAACACTTCAGTAGGATGGGCTTCACCAACACTTTAACGACTACAATGACTCAACCACGCCAACAATTCGAAGCGAGGGGCCTCAACATCATCTTTGGTGACTGCAATGTCTAAAGGACCTTGTTTGGTTTTGATAATTGAGTGACAACTTAAGTGGACTAACATATGTTTGATGTGAGATACACAAGTGTTTAGTCCATATGTACACTAGTATGAGCAATACTCGAAGCCACATTGGAGGTGGTGTAACGACCCAATGTCGTTCCAATTTTTGGCTTTTAACAACGACTCTCGGAAGAATTCCCAATTTAATTTCTCAAGGACCTCGAGTGGAGTCTCATTGGATTTTGAATATTTTTAGTTTTGGCTAGCGCTCCATTTTGTGACATAACCTAGCTAAGTTCAATAAGTCAACCATGGTCAACCAAGAACTTGTAGCAAGAATGTCAACTCTCTAAAGATGTAATCAAGGATTCTTTACCTTTCACTAAGTGATACATGGTATATTGGACCCTAAGATTGGCCCCAATGCCAATATCCCCAATCCTGAACTCAAATTTTCCAAGACAGAGAATTACCGGAGAGTTCGCCAACTCTACTGGACAGTCCAATAAAAGTGCAAAGATAGCAAATTGAGTGGAGAGTGAGCTATTTTCCATTTATGTGTTGTGGCCCACATGTCAGCATGAATTGGAGATACTTCTCAGCAGCTGAACCTTAGATCTACTCATTGCCCTCTCATTCCACTCACTCCCTCTCTCTCTAGGATGAAGAACAAGAGAAAGGAAGGATGAACTAGAGTGATAAAGTAGAGAAGATGAAGAAGAGAAGAGCAGTCAAGCATACAAAGGGCAGCAAGATCAGCTATGGATCAAGACCTTGAGCTTCACCAAATCTCTCATCTCATGGTTAGCTCAAGAACCCTCTTTTCTCATTATCTTGAGTTTAATCCTCAAACCCTAACCCAAGTGTCTCTCATTGCATGAATAGATCATGAGGGTGTAAGGAGTATCATCATCTCAAGGGTAAGAATTAAGTGTTGCTACAACTAAATCCTCTCAAGTTTTCTCTAATTTTTCTCTCATATGGGTTTATGGAAATTTTTGCAAGAAATGTTGGAGTCCATCTTTTTAGCTTGGAAGCAAGGATGTCAAGTGCTCAATCTTCGATCTTGGTGACAAGGAACTCACCAAAATCCCAAGCTAAGTTGCCATGCCCAATCTCAATCTCTCAATCTCTCTTGTTTAGCATTTCTAAGTTAATTTAGGAAGCACTAGTTGCACTTGTTAACCAAAGTCTAAACCCTAGGTATCTTGAGCCTAGCAAGCTACCTAAACCACTATAGAAATATCTTGTGCATGCATGGAGCCCTTATTTCTACATCTAGATATGAATCACCGAACCCTCACCCAAGAAGTCATGAACATATATGTTCTGTCACTCGTTTGATGGAGTGTCCGTCAACACTGACGGAGAGTCCGGTGATCCCAAAGTCTAAACAACAGAGCCTTTACACCCTCTCGGTGCAAATCAATGGAGTGTCCACGGCAACCAGCGGAGGGTCTGCCAATTTATAAAATTGATGTCCAGAGAACCCGACAGCACCCAATTTCCATCGGAGTGTCCGTGACATTTCCTGGAGAGTCCGCTGATTTATCAACAAGGAATTTTAAAGAACCCAAGAGCTCCTAGTTCTTACCTTAGTGTCCAACAATTGGCGCGGAGCGTCCGTCGATAACTATCTCACCAAAAAATCCTAAGTCCTATCACGGAGTGTCCACCACCTATGACAGAGAGTCCGTCAATTGTTTCAAAGCCGAAACAGAGATTGTCAGTCTCAGGAGCTACCCTAGCGGAGTGTCTGCCACATGTACCGGAGTGTCTGCTGAATAACATAAGATGTAAATGTTGTCTAAAACCCTATCCTAGAGTTCAACAAACCTTAATCACAATAGATAACAAATAGTGCAATAGTAGAGCACAGTTAGATGTCTCTTCCCAAGTTCCAAATTGCGATCTCTATCTTTGTCTCCTTATCGATTCATGCGACTATCTCCAATCCATGTATCATCTCTTTCAGGTTCGATCAGCATGTGAGGATCGTGTACAAGTCATCATCGTCATCCTCAGTCATCGGGATGGCATAACCAGGCAGGCACCCCACTACTATGAACCCTATTTTGGATACTCATTACTTGTTCATTATGAGTTGCATTCCATGTAGTTGTAAGTACTTATTTAATGGAGACTCATCTTATCAATCTAGAGCTACTCATCTAAGTAACATGACCTAAAATTAACCAATGGGTTGGGATTCATTAATGCTTAGATACTAGCTTTGTTAGAAGTCAAGTTTGAGAAGGGAGAACTCACTGTTGCGCGTGTAGGATCCTACACCGAGCTAACTAATTAATAAAATTTGTAAGGTTGACAACTTACCTAGTTTCCAATTTGACTAAGGACCCACTCCAATTTGGTAACTTAAGTTGATGATCAATTTTGATAACTTCTACTCATGCGAGGGGTAAGGTCACTGTGACTGTGGGATCTCGAGTGACATAGCTCGTGGAGTAATTAAGGACTGTTCATTAGGATAGTGAGTCCGAGTAACCACCCATACAGACCACATGTCGTAAATGGGGGCGACAAGTAGTAACTAATTACGACCGGTTTGTTCGTGAAACTGGCACGAGGGTGGCGTTGGGTAGATCGTGGTAGCATTACCCGAGAACTTATTGAACCCTTTCGTGAACACTTTTGGCCGAATTTGGGAAAGGTTGGAACCTTGAGGCAACCCTTATTCAGGCACGGGTATGGAGGTTCGTCCTTGGTGTCCGTGTGGGTACAGTTGTACACCTCTGTAGAGTTCATTTGAAAGCCCAAAGTCCTTCAGGACTGATAGATCGGTTGTTCTTACTTCTAGACCCATTGTAGTTCTTGTTGATGGCACATACATGTTATGAGATATAAACTTGATCATTGAAACAATATTCTTCATACTCATCATGAACATATAATTGTTAATTAGTTTAATTATGAATCATGAGCATATCATTCTTTAATCTATGCCATGCTCGCCTGCAAATGTACAAATGCCTGATAATCCCTTTTGCATCCACCAAATACTTATATGTTGGAATTAAGTCGTGCTAGTACAAAATATACTCACGGTGCTGCCAATAAGTTATTTGCAGGTACTTTGGCTTGATGACAATTGAGCCATGCTTGATAAGCTCAAGGGTAGTAGACCTTGGAATGGAAGATTCCAAAGTGAGTTGCAAGTTAACTCTAATGTTTGTGCATGAGTGATTTAAGAGAGATCAACCATAGAATGGGTTAAATTTGAATTATAATTTCATTACATGGTACATTTGAATTATAACTATCTTTGAGTTTCAATATCAGTTGTAACATTTGTGTATTATACATGGAGTCACGTGTTAGTTTATCATTTGGATTGCCATATGTCACTCAACCGTAAAAAGAACCTGAAGAGGAGGTGCGGATGGCACTCTCCTGGGGGCCTATGTCGGTCGGGATTAGCGCAAGTTGGTCAAGAGGATGACACTTGTGTTAATTTGGCAGATATGGGAACATTCCCTCACAGTTGGCTTGATCATGTTGCTAGTGCTCAACTAGTTCTTTGGAGTAGCTCATTGCGTATGAGACAAGACATGATGTCATCGCAAAGGAGTGAGTCCAATTTGAATAAATCATTGCAAGAAGTAGAGGTGTCCCTTTTAGTTATTTCAATTGATTCTTCAATTTTAGGTTCCTTCGGGGGTACTATGATGGCTTCAAGTTTGCTAGTTAGCTCATCATTATGTTTGCAAAGGGTTTCCATTTTAACAAGCAAACTATCATATGCAACTTAAGAGCTAGCTAACTTTTCTTTTAGATCATTTATGATTTTAATTAGTTGCGTATCGGTAGTTTTGTCACAATTCTTTGCTTTTGCTTTAGTATACTTGCTAAGCTCACTAATTTGTTTTCTTTGAGTAATGCAAATTTCATGAAAGAATTGGACATTTTTAGCAAGTTCTTCATAAGAAGGTTTTCATCATCATCACTCACTCTCACTAGAGCTTGAGCTTTTGATGTTACCTTGTGCCATAAGGCACACGTGAGAAGAGCTTGATGATGAGTGTTTGTGGCCGCGCGTCATGTGTTGGGCTTCATCTTCACTTGGTGAATCATCCCAAGTATTGATTGTTATGAGGGCTTTGGCTTTGAATGCCTTCTTCTTCTTGTCCTTGGGTGTAGGCTTGTTGGTTGGACAATCTTCCACAAAGTGCCTTTTCTTTCCACAATCATAGCATCATTTCTTTCTTTGCTCTCTTTTTGGTTGGTGAAAATGCAATCTCCAATTTGGATGGGCACACCGCGAACGTTCAACTTGCGAATTATTTTCTCCACTCCTTGTATAAGCTTGATTTTCTAGAGCAAAACTATTAGTGCAGAACCAGAGCTTCGGCTAGGCCTACCAGACCTCCGGTCAAGATGCTCGGGTTAAAAAAATCAAATTTAGAATAAATCCCAGGACCTCCAGGTTTGCATAACCGAAGCTCCGATAAGAGCTCTTAGCCTGGAACAACTAAAAATTTGATTATTTTCTAGACCTTCGGTTTGCAGACCGGAGCTTCGGTAGGAGCTCTCAGATTTCAACATGAAAACTAAAACACCCATACCTTTAGCTTCTGAACTCTGATTCTGATGATCTTGGACATTCCAGAAAGTTTATCTGAAGGGCTATCCATCCCAGCAAAGGACAAGCCCCAAGATCAACATGTGAAAGTGTTGTGACATGTGTTTCTCTCGTGTTAGCACTCGGGTTCCGAATTAGTTTGAGCACTTGAGACTTATCAAATTATTCATGTTGCATCTCTCTTAATAGTACGGCGTACCTAAACTCAAGATCAAAAGGATATATCTATTTCCACCTACTTGAGTTTTCAATATCTTCATATGCCATTTCTTTCAATCTTGGACATTTGAGGGTGAACAACAATATTTGCCTCATTCCTTTGAGCAAATTCCACCTTGAGCATATGACTCGAACCATTTCCAAACATATGATTTCATATAATGTAATCAAGTAACTTTTTCAATATAATTCAACAATGATTTGATCCTCCTCACAATATGACTTCCCATAGCTTGACTTGTGCAAGACCCAATGCAAGTACTCACAATGGAGACGTAGGGCACCTTGTGGTGGCCCAAACTCTGGTCAAACAAATCTTCACGTTTCTTGGTTGGTTTGTCTCACACTTGTTCATAGTTGCATATATCATTTGTGTTTTCGCGTGTGGCTACTCGGATGTTGTGGTTTGTATTTGTAGGCAGTGTGAACTTGTTCACACACCAATAATCAAGCCACACATCAAGCTACTTTGACGCAGAAGAAAGAGGGAGGAGCAAGCACACTTTGGCGCATGCTCTGGCCAAAGTCGACTAGGCCAACATAGCATCTCGGCTAGGCCGGGTTTGGCCCTGTGCCAAGTCAAAGTCAGCCAGGCCGGCATCAGGGATTAGCTTGGCCAGGTTTGCCTGGATACTGTGACTTGATATTTTTATGTGCTAATTTTTGTTTAAAAATGTTTGCAGAGTCTACTCAACAACCCCCCCCCCCCTTCTAGGCACCGAAGCGGTCCTTCCATTTACGAGGTGGAGATCTCCAACGCCAAGCCCTCCTTTTTTAGGGTGGGTTTAGTTCGCGAAATGAAATTTTTTGGATGTCACATCGGATGTTTTGGGATGTCGGAAGGAGTTTTCGGATACTAATAAAAAAAAACTAATTACATAGCTCGCCTGAAAACTGCGAGACGAATTTATTAAGCCTAATTAATCCATCATTAGCGCATGTTAGTACTGTAGCACTTATGGCTAATCATGGACTAATTAGTCTTAAAACATTCGTCTCGCGATTTCCAACCAAACTGTGCAATTAGTTTTTTTTCGTCTATATTTAATACTCCATGCATGTGCCGCAAGATTCGATGTGATAGTTTGGGGTGAAAATTTTTGGGAACTAAACCAGGCCTTAGGCTTGCAAATGGCATCCCACGATCAATAGTTGATAGACTTCTTGTGTTGGTCAACCTGTACTCCATGCCACCAGAATATCCTAATAAAGTTGTGATCTTTGCAAGGAATTTCTTTGTGAAACATGTAGTAAATGGGAATGGGCATTGGACAACAACATCCAGCCGGAGCACAAATACATGCATTGTGGCCTCGTCATCCAACCCACTCCATAATGGTGCTTGAAGCCTAACGGGCCGCAGCAGCCACAGATGCGAGCCAAATAACACGCAAAACAGCTTTCAAAAAACCGTCAGGTTACCTACTCACTGTACAACGCTCCAAAGTCCAAACAGGTGACTGATGTAAAAGCAGCCCCTCATCAATCACCTGTCAGCTAGACACACCCAACACAGTAACCATTTGGGCACCAGAGGTATGTGTGCTAATGAGAAATCAGATAGCAGTCGATGACAACATTGAATCTTTGAATATTGGGAGGAACAGGGAGTATGCCTTACCACGATTCTCTGAATCTATCTAGAAACAAGAATTACATGAGTGGGCAATAAACAACAAACACCCACCCATGCAAGTCATCACAACTCACGATACAACAAAAAAATGCATATCCCATGGCTGGCTGTTCACTGTTCATCACTTCTATAAGCACCCACGCTACTTTAATCAGCTTTCATTCGAGTCAACAAGTTGCTATTGCTCTTAAGCTTTGCTGGTTTCAGGCATTCAACCCTTTTGGTCAAATGTTTTCAAATACTACATTCATGTTCAACCTTCTGATCTTACCACCCATGTTATAATCGAACAAAGCACGTAACATCAACTTCATCTTGTTCAATGTGCTTAAGGTTAGAGAAGAATATAATAAATAAAGTTTTGGTTCTGTGTCACGCCACTCTTCCCAACGAGAGGCACCATTCTGTACCAATTATACTGGGCCAAAATCAAATCCCATCTACTTCGAAGATTTTCTAGCAGTGCACATCCACTGCCGTGGCTTTTCAATATCATCACCTGTTGTTGTTGGTACATGCCAGCTTCCATCTTCAGATTCCTACACGCCAACAATGGTAATAGCATCGACTGTGCTGTTCAGTTTCTTCAAGGCATATGATTGTTTCTGTAGAGGGATGTAAACTTTATACAAACTTTATACAGATTTTAGTTACATCACCTGAATAACAATTGAATAGGGAGGCGGCAAGTGAAGGGTAGGGCCACGCCCAGAGAAAGTTAGTCTGACCTGCGCATAGAGTTGCATAGGTTATACACATTGAAACTTTGAGATGGAAACAAAAAACGATGACAAAAGGGTTTGGGCCTCAGCACGAGTGTGCAATGTCTAATTTATGAGCAAGCCTTTTGTGCTCCTTAAAGTGGAGCAGCAACCAGCTCTAGACAATGCAGACTTCATGGCTGTGTAATGTAAGAGATATACCTGATGTTTCTCTTTCCACCTAGGAAAAAAACTAGTGCCAAGCAGTTGAAACAAGTGGTCTCGCATCTCATCATTTGTAACAAGCAACGATCGGCAACTGACAGCTGCATACAACCAGTACCTACAGCACGACAGGAAGAGATGATTTGTGGATACAGAAAATATATAAAACGATTATGCACTGAAACAGCGTATACAACTGATACTTCAAATGGGGAAAGCAAACATTAGCATGCCCTAAATCACTCCCTCAACAGAGTGCACTTCCAACAACCTTTTGGTAAATATATATGAACTTGCTGGTATGTTAAGCAGGAAAAAAGGGGCTCACCAATCATCATTGGAACCAGGAGGGGTCGCATACAGAGCTCCAGCATTCCTCCAACTCTCCAGAATCTTCTGGTTGTATGGAGCCTTTGCAGGACCACCGTTTACACGGTTCCTATGCAAAATGATCAGTGGCAACTTCTTTGATTTAGTTACTCTCTGTATAGCATTTACAACAGAGTTAACCTACAAGGAGAGGGGGATCCAAACTTGGTATTATT